>NW_027106849.1:1568587-1599336 GCF_000696795.3 Halyomorpha halys | reverse complement strand
AATATATAAAAAAATAAAAAAAAGATGAAGCTATGAAGTTTTTTCTTGCACGTATACAATTTTATTTAGAGGGTTTATACAATACTCATTAGATGAATTTTTAATCTTCTAATATTTCCGGATAGGATCGTTGTAAGGAAACGTTTGTTATTTTCCGATATATTACTTCAACAACAGACATGAGTGAGTCAGTTGTAGTTCAGTAATTCTTAAGCAGTATTAAATTTCTATCTAATTCTTATAATTTCGGTTATACTTTTGTCAACTTGGAAGAAGAAAATTCACATTACTGAACTTTCTTTGAAACTCTGACGAATTTAAATATTATTCTGATGTGAATAATAAAAAAAAATATATATAAAGTATTATACATAACCCCTATTATGTATAACAAATATTTTTTTAATGGAATTCATTTATTGTTTTCGTGTTAATTTTTAAGTGTTTATATTACGGTTTGTAGTATTTGAATATGAGCTAATAAAACCTAAATTCTGACGCTGGGACCCTCATTAAATTCTCTCTAAAGACTTAGTTTACTCATTTGAAAATTAACTGTTAAAATCATAAAAACTGATTAAAGTAAGCCCAGCCCCTTTCAGAGTTACCAGGCCTTGTATATATTAAGTCAAGGGTTAATTAATTGTCATTTCCATTTTATTGAGATGTATTTCTACTAAATTTGATGATTATTCACACCTGAGCTCGCGTGCGTCTTACAACGTGATTGATTTAACTTCAAAACGGTACTGAATGCCCCATTGAAGGGATCATTTCAACTGTTTCAACGAATGGTCATAAATTATTCCTACCCAGTTTTCTCTCGGAAATTGAAAATGGCATGAATAATTCCTTTGGCGAACGGAAGAGGTGGGAAGCGAATTTTCATAAGAAGGTGTCAAGGAGGCCAAAGTGGGAGGTGTTATCTCATCAATTAATACTGTCACATGTAAGTAGGAAGTATCAATCCGCTTAATGTGCAAAACACTATCGTAAATCCTGCAATTGCTTACCGATAGGAGGTCTCTAGTTTAGTTTGCATATCTTAACAGAACTTATCGCTCTAATGATACAACTTACTCATTTTGAATGAAATGCTTATCTGGTGATTTCGTATATTATTTTAATTTTTTAATTAAATCAAAAGGAGAATATTGGATCAATGTTCTCATTATTGATATATATATATTAGTCTTATTTTGACAAAAATATTAATAATTGGACAAAATATTAAGTGAGTCTGAACGTTAATAATTAATGATTATTAGTCATCCAATTAACTGTAACCTAATCTCCCAAGATCGCAATATTTGTTATCTAATGTTTTTGGATGAACAAACCCAGAGGAGGTGAAAATTATATGCCGTTTATATTTTTTGTTATTAAAATGTGTATTTAGTTAAAACATTTAAACTAAAATTTAAAAAAATATATAAGATAAACCCCATCTACTATAATTGCTGTTAGATCATGAATTCAGTTTATTTTTAATGGTTTATACATGTTAGTAGTATTATCAATATTAACAAAAACACCACAAGGTTTTACACCATTTAAGGATCAAACTTCCACTTTATAGGGGCTAAATTAAACTTGTGTCTGAGTTCAATATGCACTGTTTATATCATTCTTTATATATGTATATACACAATACATTATAATAAGTAATAATACGCTTAAAAATACTTTAAGTTTTTATTTTCTCTAGTTTGTTCTTCAAGTCTTTAATTTTTCAGATCTGGGGATGTGATAATTACAATGCTACATAAACCATTGAAAAGAAATAATAATTCTTTTATTAATGAATTAATTATTCGACATCACATTAGATTTCCTGTTTTTATATGTGTTTTTTCCTCCTTCTTTAAAAAATAATATGCACATTTTGATAGCACAAGAATATCTACGGCTTAATATTATTACCCCATCATGGCTTCTTCAAGAGATCTAGGGTACACCCAGCCTCTATTAAGTGGGCACTAATTGGTAGAAAAACCTGGAAGTTAATGTGGATTGTAATTTATGGTTTATTTTAGAATTTGGAATATTTTAATTAACGTTGGAATGCTGCTTTATATTTTGTTTTTAAGTAGACATAATTGTATTTATTCTTGACTGTTAAGATACATTGAATATGATATTTTATTTCTGTAATATATTGATATAAAATGAGGGAATCTGTAATATGTATACAAGTTCATTCACTTAGTCTTTTTATATTAAATTAGAAAAATAAATACTTAAAATTAAATTGGATTCCCTCATTCGTAAAGACTGTGTGTTAAAATGTTTAAATGTAAATATAATCTATGTCTTTTTGAGCACTAATTAATTAATTTTTTTTCAGGTTTGTGAAATTTAGTTTCAACCTTCAGCCAGTTGTAATCTACTATGAGTGAGTTTAATCTCTTTTTCCCTTCAAAACTTTAAATCAGTCGGTGTGGTTGCTAAAACGAGACCATTAAAAATCCCAGAGGCGTGATTAAAATTCTTGAGGTGTTTCTGTTGGCTGCGACGTAATTAATAGCATGCCCTAATTACTAGATGCTGTCTAATTGTTTTGAAGTGTTTACACTAGAGGTCTAAATGATGGAGATTTAATACAATTTTGTTGAAGTATAGCAAACTTAGTACGCACTGGTTTTAGTACTTAGAGGCCGGTGATGTTCTGAGGCAGCTTGTACTTCTCCTAAGCCTATTACGCAGTCCATCACTTTCAGTCGGGACGTTTAGCGTTTGCTTCATGAATTAATCTTAATGGAGGTGCTTTAATATTTTATGTAGTATAATGTTTCACAAAGTTATATATCCATAAAATGAATAATTAAACAGATAAACATTAACTTAATGTTGTTGTTTTTTTTGTATCTTGATAACATCTTTTGATTTTATTACTCCTCTGCAGATAAACTATTTCTTTTCTTATCTGCTCTCGTGATCTCAACACATGTCGTTATCTTCCCCGTCGTGATGTGAACTGAGATCTTTCGTAAGCGGTTCACATCTGCTGAAGATTCCTGATCCGGCATCGTGAACATCCCGGAGTGACGAAATTCCTTTTGATCGCTGCCGAGGCATGTTAGTGAAGATACATTCTGGGGTTTTTGGTCATTGCAAGTAGTTCCCAGGGATTTTAGAAATGCAATTTTCTATTTTTCCAGACGTGAAAAACGTATACATTTGGATGTTGGAGTACCTTTTATCGTAAATATTACAAAATAATATATCTTGTTTTAAAACATAACAACATGGCCACTTAAGCTGTGATACTTCAAAGGTCCGCAAATTTTTTCTAAAAAAATAAAAATTAAAGCTTCATTCTATAGAAATCCCGAATGAAGTCTTGAAGTCACTAAAAATTATATAGAAATCCCACAAGATGATGGTTGAAACGTGATATATCTAATAATATTATTTAAAAGTTTTATTGTAGTTTTTTTCAAACTGACAAGTATCAGAGCGTAAGCAACGGTATGCTGGTATTCTAAAATAAGATATTTAATTTTGAGATATTTACTCAAGGTTAATAATTCTTGCGGTGTTTTATAAACCAAAAAGACGGTAATCATTATTCTTGGAAGTTCGAGGTTCGGTTAGGTTTACTACAAGGTGATTCTTTATGACCTGTCTTATGTATTCTAGCACTAGAATACTTTATTACAAATTTGATGCATACCGAAAAGGATTTAACTTTAGGTGGTTAAATACCGAATCTTAAGTGTACTGATGATTTGGTATTATTGGGTGAGGAAAAGAAAACTATAAAAATAAATACAACTGCGTTGATAAAGTCTAGAAAAGAACTTAATATCAAAAATAATTCGAATAAAACGTATTAAACATTTTTTTAATACAAAGTCCATAACTAAGACAATTTTAGCTGTTTGGTTCATTCCAATAAAAGGCCAAAAACATTCTTCCTGCATCATATCACCAATTTATTCTTGCTACACTAGTAAATAAAATAAAACCAATGTAATAGCAAAGTAATGTAATATCTCATTTTACTTTTTGATTACTAGAGTGTAGAATAATTTTTATTATCAAATTAATTTTCACAATCTTTTAGGTTATTTTCATTTTTTAAATTATTATATTGTTAAACCTCTCTCATTTTGTTCTTCACACGTTGAAGTCTACAAATCATCCTGTGATATCATATTATGGATAATATACATTACATATTTTAAACCAAAAACTTTATATTTCTTAAATTTTTCTCTATTTTAAAGTTATAAGCATTACCAGTTCGATTTCTTTACCATCTCCTTCTACACATTTTCCAACCACCTTTTTTACTTATATCCACTACCTTTCGACCTCTCCATGTCTCTCATTTTTATTCAGCTGAGGTAGTCACTTTAACGACTATTAGGCGACTGAATGACGGACAATGCAAGCTACCGTGGAATATAAGAATATAATAGAGTGAGGATCTTAAGGCGATAATGTAAGAAAGAGATGAAATCGGAAAGGTAGCAGGAGGAACAGGCCGTGACTTCCGCCCGCGTTCGACGTTTCGGGATTTCCTGCCTCGGCATCAGGTGAATACTAAATGCTCTACCTCCAGCGGGCGGCTCGTCCTCAAAGGCCCACCACGTTCCTTTCAGATTCTGGCTACATTGTCTGGCGAAAAGTACAAAGGTCTTAGTACATTGTTTATCTGGAGGTACTCCTAAATGTACCTGACGGCATCGGGTACGTGATGATAAGAGTGGAAGTCGAATATATTAGAATGCGTATACCATCGGCTGATTCCAAGAGTTGGGAATGATCTATCAGTACCTTTGTAAATATCATGGTAGTTCAGAATTTAAAAAAAAAATTCATTTAAGTTTGAGATGACCATATTTAATAAATGATTTATGATTTAATAAATCAGGATAGAAAATGTTTCAATGTAGAGAAACGTGCTACCTTTTTTTTAAAAAAAAAACATAAGACAGCAAAGCTCCATCACAAGGTTTTTTTTTTTAATTTTTTAAACAGTGATTTAATTGTTTTACTAATGCCTAAAACCCACGACAAAATGGCGGAAGCTGGAGAAAAGTGCCAACATGCCCGTTTTTAACATCAATTAAATTCACACATAGATTTTTGATCTCCAAACACTATTCATCGATGACCTAAATTATTTTAAAAGAAAATACGACAATAGAATGGATAGATCCAAATCCAAATCGCAACAATTAGTGGACTACATAGTTTCCTTCACCAAATTTATTCCTGAAGTTATCCAATCATATTTAATGTTTCCCTTGATGCTTCTACAGTTTAATCCTTTGACAACTTCTTCAGTTTTTGTTATATGGACATTCTTTCTAATGATTCATTCGTGTGTCACTAACTTTCATTCTTAATGGAATATATCATGATTTACAATGGAATGGAAAACATTATTTCCTTCATTATTCCTTCAAAACTAACCGTCTTCATATTATATGAATCTACCATTTCAAAAAACCACATGAGTCTCATTACATTTAAATCTAATCTTTTTTTTTTTTTTTTTTTTTTTTACGAACGTGTACTTGGTGATAGAGTAAGTGACTTTAGTGGTTTTCAATTTTATGCCAGATGAAGATAACATTTATGAGTGTTACAGATATAGGTTGAAATATTTGAATTCATTATTTGGCAATTTTTCTGAAGCCTTAAAAAAAAAAATGAATTTATTGGCACTGATTAATTTTACGTGGATTAATCATTTTAACAGACAAAATGACCCTACCTAAAAAAAAATATAAAAGAACATTTGCACCGAAAAAAAGTTTTTATTTTCGATAATATTTTAATATAAAAGTTTTTAAGGCGTGGTTAAACAAAATAAGGTTTAAAAATAATGAATTATTTTTTGGAAACATTTATCTGTTTTAAAACTCCTGATTAATATTTACAGTCAAATAACTGAAAAAAAAACAAGATATTTTAATGAAAAAGGTTTTTTGGCGTATTGACTCAAAATCTGCCCCCATTTTTGGTGTGAAAAACTTTATCAGACCAGTTGAATTAGTAATTTTAATATATTTTATGTTTACTTAATTAAAAAGTAATTTTTAAAGTTTGCATTTTCTCTTTAATGTTTCATATAAAGTAATGTTTTGGTGGAAGAATCAAGTCGATATCAATTTCTAAACTCGAGAAGTTTAAGTAATACGGTGAAGTAAAGTAACAAAAGAAAATAAAAGAATTAACAAAAATTTGTTGAGGACATATTTTGATATAGCATAGAATAAATTTTTTATTCGACAACTTTTAATATCTTCGTTGTTATGTGGAAAGGGAAACTTAAAAAAAATTATCATTTTTTTATTGTATATTTTATTACTAAAATTGTAATATATAAAATTAGTTTAACTTGAGAGAAATACTTTTTTTAGCCATCCTGCCCAAATAAATTAGGTTGCTACCTTACACAGTATACTAATCATTCCATGATCGGACATATATACAATACATACAATAACATGCTATGACAACAATTTTATTTTCCCTATCTTTTCCTTTTACAATCAATACTGGTCTACACACTAAATAAACAAATTTTTTTTTATTTGTATGTAACAATTTCATTTCATTCACTGACAATTTTATTCTCCCTACTTCACTCTCTTAGACCTCCCCTTTTCAGTGATCCGCTACCCACGTTCGATCCGTTAAACAAAAATATTATTATACCTTTAAACAAAATAAATATATAGATAAAAAAAATCAGGAATGTTCCAGATTCTCATAAAAGGACATATCTTTTAGATTTTTATTTAAAACAATTTTCCAAAACAGTTAAAGTATAAAATATAATCTTCTGTAAATTGCTTGATTCACTCTTCACACTTACCATGTGTACATCTACTAATTTATTTATTTTATTTAGTATTTCACAAAACTTTCTCAGCCGAAATATCAAAGAGTAATTATCTCAAGTTGTAAATCCCCCAGAACTGGGTGGAATATCCGCTGTAGCTAAACGGAGAAACTTAGTGTTATACAGTTACTCTTGTGGCGAGGGAAAACACATTAGTCTGACTCGGTTCTTGTTAACCCGCCTTAAGATAATCTACCCTCCTTTTCGAATACATAATGGGAACATACAGCCATTCGGATTAGATAAGTTAAGATAAAGTCAAAATACTAAATGTTGCTGTTTTATCATTCATCATCCAAATAATTAAAAAATTATATCTGTATACTTATACTTGTAATTTTAAAATATTTAAACATAAGGTAAGTGATCCAAATAAGAACCGGTTCCTAAAAACGGCTATCGGCCTTTCCTATGTATTATTATACTTGTTCGTTAATTTGAATTACGTATATTAATTCTATGGGAATCTTGCTAAACCGTATATTACATGGAATATGGTGCGACTCGGCGTTTTTGGTCTTCAGTAGTTAAATGAGTTTAGTCAGACGTTTTCGGTTTACTGTTCACAGTAACAATAAATTTATTTATTTATGTACATAACACATTCACCGGAATTATGTGAGGTAAATATATTGAATACTGTTAGCTTGTTATGTCTAGAATGCTAAAAAATTAAAATTTAAATCTGTACCGCAACAACCCATGAATGGTTACGGGTACAGAACTTTGTAAAGTACTGTTACTAGATCAACGGTTGTGCAAGGAGGTGATTTGGTCACACTAGAATATTAAATGTACTGTAATTTCTTTTTAGTTACTCTATCTAACAACTTATTGCAATAATTTATATGAAACTTTTTGTTCCAATTAAGGCCCATTAGTAAAGTTCGAGAGGGGTGAATTTTTTTATTCGGTGATCGAAAATTTGATTTAGATTCTTCTTCTATTCCTGACAATCCTCCGAGGTGCCTGAAAAGAAGATTGCCTCGAGACCTTCTATTGAGATTAGAGTGCTACCAATTGGTAGTTCATGTAGTTCCTCTACATGGCTGTATCAATCCATTTTGACATTACATGAAATTGACTAGATTTAAATGTAAATAAAGTTGTAAATAGCAATAAATAAATTTAAAAAAAAATTATTATATATCTTTTAATGAGACAATTGATATTATTTTACTTTTCTGATACATGTATTACTAAGTTTGTTTTCCACAATTATTTTTAACTCCTTGCCTGGGTTTCATCAGAAAAATGATGCGACATTAGATTTTTTTACAATTTTTTTTTTCGCATTAGTTTTATCTTTTTATCATTTTTTTTTTTTTTTTTTTATGGAATACATTAATATTTTGATAGTACAATTAATTTATCATTCATTTGTAAAAATTGTTCTGCAATAGTTATTTAATTATAAGATTTATTAATTTTCCAAATTTTTGTTTTGTAGTGTTTATACATTTTTTAAACACAATTATGTTTTGGGCTCTGTCGATGGGTTAAAATATTTTTGATAATTTCTATCAAATCCAATTTTTTTTTCATGTTTTGTCTATTGCTCCTGTTTTTGATTAGTGGCTTATCGCAACCTTTCCTGTCTTTTCATACTCTATCAGTATATTTATATTAAAAAAAAAAATAACATAACGTTATCAATATGGCTTCCTGTTTTCGCCTCCTTGTCATTTTTTGAGTTGAAATATCCGCCGTAGATTATTACTTATTAAGTAAATACTTATTGGGTTATTTTTGTAGTTTTTATTTGTAGATAGTTACATCATGTTCATAAAATACTACAGTCGTTAAATTATTCTTTTATAATACAATATCGTAATAAAATAAATTCTGTACAGGTGTACATAAACGGCAACATTAGCTACTTGTTTTTTTCTACTTACTCAATTATGATATTGATCTGTTTATTTAATTAGTTGGAAATATATTAGTCCTTTTTCAAAATTGAAGTAGAGGTTACCAAAAATCGATTATAAATAGAAATCCTTTGAGTTTATCATGAATAACGATGATGAACTGTTTAAACATCTTAAATACTTATCGCTCCGAAGCAGTCTGAAATCTATGACTGGTTGAAATTTTGAAGACACTTTAAAACTAGATTGTAGTGATATGAATATTTTCAGGCAATATTTGGAGGTTTGAACTTTTTTTAAATACGCTGTCATATCCACCAATTTTAATTATTAGTCCCTCATTTTTTCTTTATTTTTATTAATTATTAAAATGGAAGCTGGTCCAAGTGCAGTTAAAAGTACTCAAATAGTACTAAAACTATTTATTATGAGCCAAGATTTCCTATTATAGGGTGTCCTATGTCATTATTTTTCATTTTTCTTTGCCTTTATTTTATTATTATTTTCCTTATTAGTGTTTACTTTATTTTAATATTTGTTTTTTATCTACTTTTTTATTTGTTAATAATTCCGTTTTCATTAATTGTCTAATACGTTTTTGTAATTATAGTTTATTTATTCTTTTCATTCTATATTTTATTTTTATTTTCTTTAATTTACTTAGTTCATTTTTATATAAATTTTCACTTTTTCAAAATATTTTTTTTTAAATTTTTAATCCTATCTTAGTTTAATTTTATTTACCTTATTTTAGGCATGTTGTAATAAATTACTGTAATCAAAGTTTAGAAGTAAACAAGAAGTTTTGGAAGGAAAGGTTACTAAATAAGTTGCTAAGAAAATCCGCTAGGAGCTCTTATGCATTTATCATTTAACGTGACTTTAAATAGGGCTGCTCACTATGCTATACTTCTAACATTCAACATGGTAAAACATTTTACATTTAATACAATATCATGAATACCCCTTACGTTTATACTCCGTGTTTTAGTATAAGGTGCATTCCAGTGAGGTATGGGTTGATAAGTAAAACATATGTTCTAAGCAATTTTTTATTTTTTAAATCACCCAACTTTTGATAGCACCATTCCGTACATGCGGTACACAAAAACTTTTCATTTTTTCGAAACTTGATCATGATAGATTATTACTAACTTAAAATGCAATTTAATTTTCTTTTTCAACTTTAATGTATAAGTTATTGTACTATTTGTTCGTAAATATGAAAAATTTGTTATAAAAATGAACAGTAGGGCTGATATTTTGATGTCAGTATTTCATTTTTTTTTTTGCCATGAAAATTAATAATGAAAGAATAATATGACTTTCTTTTTGCTAATCTATCAATAGCTCGTTAAGTATACCTTGTACTGAACTATATGTGTACGGCTTATCTATATATTTACTTACTTACGTGAAAACAACAACAATAATTATTTATTATTAAAATATATTGTGCTGGACGGGCGGAGATCTCACTGTCACGCTGAATTCTTTGAATTTACGCCCTTTACAAATTCGCAGAATGTATTAAATTATTACTAGAAAGTTTTGTGTTCTAGAATTGCTTCAATGTCCATAGTACACGGAATTTCACCCCAGAAATTGCGAGCGATCGACGATTTCGACTTGTTGGCCACCCCTGCTATACACGGTCTATCAACGGTCCTTTAATATTGTATGATTTGAACTTAATTTTTTTTTTGTTTTTAGTTATTGTTGCCATTATATCCATCGATAATTTAAGTTTTAATAAATAGCCATTATTATTTATAAACCTTCTAATTATTGTGTTCAGGACTAAATGCTTCCATTTCGTCCAATATCTTATTTACACAAAAATTCCATGTTTCTAATACCTCTCCAACTTTATGGTGTATCAAGGATGAACATTATTGATAAGCAATATCCCATGTCAATTTGTATCAATCCTACCTATAATTGATAATCAAGTATTCACATTGTTTGTGAACTGCAACAACGGCCGTTACCTTGTTCGGAATTAATGCTTAATTTTCTCTACGAACTTCCAATCCATTGTCAGGATATAATTAATCCCAATAAACCAGTCATTAAAATTTAATCTACTGCAGGCTTACTCTGGGTAGAAAGGGGATTTTATTGATGATAAATCCGTTTAATTAGACTTTTACCATAGGTTTTTTTTCATTTGATCGTGCATTTAATTTGTCTATTTTTTTTAGTTTGATTAAAAAATAGTTCCTGGAATATCAAGAAGCCTTCTTTCTACATTTGGTGGTGTTTATTAATATGTTTATCAATTGTTGTAGATTGATTTGTGTATTCAATTATGATATAAATTATGGTTTGATTTGAACTATTGTATAATGATTATGTTTTTTTGATTTATATATATATATATATATTTTTGATATACTGAACTATATAGTTTGGATTTCAATATTTGTACTTTGGAAACAAATGAAATAATATTTTTAACTGAGTTCTTAAGATACGACATGTTAATACCATACTACTCTACTCGCTTTCGATAAAAAAGACAATTGATTCGAAAGCTTTGTCACTTTCAAGAGGAGCTGCCATTTCCCTTTTAAAAAACGGGGTAAATAAAAAAAAAAAAAACTGTTCTTCCATGCAATGGAACGATCCTTTTACCCTTTATGAGTAGTAGTGATTTCTATTTTGTATATATAATATTATAATTTTTTCAGTAGGTATAAACTTTATGAATGGATGCTTAGAGTTCTAATACCTGTTGCTTCTAAGTACAGAAGTTTTTATAACTTAAGGTTCGTTATATTTCTTCCTCTAATCCTATATTTTTACATTTACAATATGTATACAAAAGAAGATAGATATTGAGGCAGATAACAGGTATCATCATACATTAACTTATATTTCAGATAATATAAAAAATAAAGCTGTGAAATAAAATAAAAATACATCCATCACATATTAAAAACTAAAATCATATTTTAGATTGTGTGCCAATAGATTTTTTTCCTTAGTATTTTAAATTTTAGAATACATATTAAACATAATCTTGAATTTACCATTAGTCACTCAATATTTATTTTTATGTTAACAATCAATTTAGTTAATTTGATGACATGATAGTAAATGGTGCTCAGAATGAAGTGTACAATAGGGTACGTTGTTATTACTTTTATAATAATAGTACTGATGAAAAGACTGTAGTTACGTATACCTAGAACAGTATAA
The DNA here is from genome assembly GCF_000696795.3 of Halyomorpha halys. Taxonomy (NCBI): domain Eukaryota; kingdom Metazoa; phylum Arthropoda; class Insecta; order Hemiptera; family Pentatomidae; genus Halyomorpha; species Halyomorpha halys. The sequence continues at coordinate 1,587,396 of NW_027106849.1, read as the reverse complement.
TATCATAAAATATAATCTTTGTTCAGAATCCTACAAAAACCTTAATCCATTTACAAAAAATACTCCCATTCACGTCTAGGTGATTTTCGACGTTTACCCGTCAGTTATATAATGATTATGTTTTTTTGATTTAATATAATAATTTCATTCTTATGAAATAATGATAATAATGCCTTATTTATTATTATTCATTTATCATAGTAGGAATTTCATTGGAAGGAATTGCTACTCAGTCAGTTATTTTTTCTTTCTACTTTATCATGTTCTATTTTTTCACCGCTTATACCAAGGACATGTTTTCGTAACGGATACCGAGAACTGGGGTCCAAGACATTTTCTCGTGATAAGATCTCACTACCTGTTTCTTTGCATTAAGTGTTTCGCGTAGGACGTGAGATTTAAAGTGTATTTTCATCCATGGTACTCCTCTCTTGTAGAAAGCTGAAGTTAAGCCTAAGATCTGAAAGAGGTACACAAACACTGATGTCATCTGTCCCGAGGCTTTTAGCCGCATTCATGAAGCGACTGAGTGGTCTCCACTGTCTGTGTTCCTCAGTGCGTGCCTGTGTAGATGAGCTTCCTGTTAGTTCAGATGGTATTTCGGTTATTGCAACTGTCAGGAATCTGTATTTTTGGAGTCAATAAAGGGCGTTTCTAGAGAAAATAAAGTTATCTGTCAATGAAGTGTTCTGTAGAAGAAAATTAATTTAACCTAAACACTACAAATCTATACCATTTTAACTACAAATAATATAAGAACGGGAGTGTTGGTGAGAATGATAAGTTTAACGCCACTTCAAAAAATCAAATCTTCGTTCTAGACTGATTAAAGTTTTTAAAATAATCTTATAATAAATGTGGAAGTATATAGAGTATATGGAAAAGTAGCTATACATATTGTAGTATAGTGTTCATAATAAAGCATGCAATAAAAAAACAGCTGCTTGTAAATCATTGGTGGAAGAAAGTGTCAACACAGTGTGGTTTGTGTTTGTAATAACAGCAGGTTCAAATAACATTACTAGGTAAAAACGGGTTTATAGCGTTCATATTGCTTATGCAGTCATAATATAACCATATAATTTTATCTATTCTCAAAAATTGTATACATTTATAAGATTTTGTTTGTAACTAAAGAGAGCAGTATATAAATGGGGAGTTTGCTTTCAAAAGTCAATAAATCCACCTTTGAAATATCTTTAAAAAATTCTAATGTAATCAAACTGGTCTAGATCAGTTCAATTTTTTATTGAAAATGTTAGTTGGTAATACCTATTTGACGGGGGAAAATTTAAATGTTGAATATGAAACTGATTTAAAGTTTTGTTTGTGGAATTTTAATTTGTCTGACTTAAGCGCACTTGCTCAGCCATCATTGGCTCATTATCAGTGACGCGATGAAAGGGACGCGCTGGGATTTCAAAGAGCTCGGTTCTACCTCTCACACGTTGAGGATAGAGAGTTGAGCCCTCTCTATCCTCAACGGGTATATATTGTATTCAAGAGTGTAATCATCTACATAGTTTGATTATATTTATTTTCTTTGTCTTTCTGTGTGTATATATTTACAGAAAGATTTTATTTATTTTTATGTGATTGTTTTTTTTTTTATTTTATTTAATTTTTTTATTTTTATTCTTATGTTATTTTAGTTTAGTATGAATGTAATCAGTTATCACTATTACTAATTGCCCACCAATGTTGAGGCATATTGTAATATTTATCAATAAATAAAATTTGAAAAAAAAAACTTTAATAAACCTTTGAAAAACCTTTAAAAAATGTCCAATACACATTTCCAAAAATATTTTGTATACAAATATTAATAAGCATTGTGGAACAAAAACGCCATTTGAAAAGTGATAACTGTAAAAAAAAAACATGTCAGGATCAATACAAAAAAGATGCTGCTGATGAAAAGAAAAAAAAAAGGTAATAAAAGGAAAGAAATATCTAACAAACAAATCATAAGAAGCTATTTATTGGACGCTATATTCCTTAGGTTGTCACATCAAGTTTCAATATATGTTATTGTCATACCCGAGGTATAAATAAGACACATAAATCCTATTTAATTTGGTTTATTTATTGAACATTTTGACTGATCATATTTTAACTTCTTCTTGTTCTATATCGAACCGGTTTCCTTACTAGCTTTATATTTTATTCTTTAATTGTTTGTAAACTTAGCAGGGTGATAATTGACTTACATACAGTAAAAAGAAGTATGGAAATAATAGAGTTTTACAAGCATCAGAAACAGGAAATTACGGAAATATTCCCTAGGAATGTGATATATGCTGTTGTTCTTCGGCAATGAGAAGCCCACCCCGCACACCCCAATGTCAAAGGTTCCGCAGGATTAGACTGATGGGATCTAAATGATAACTAGAGCCTGGATAATGTCCTCCCTGTATGAATTTAGGGAGCATTCATCATGCTTCCGCGTCTTCTCCAACGTCGAGCATTACTCTTCCAGAGTTTGTGCAGTTTCTTTTATTGTGAGGGGCGGATGTAGCGGAAGAGACAAACAGGAGGAGGAGTTAACGGTCCACCGGCTTTGGAGGGGACTGAGGATGTTCAGTCATAAGAAAGGACGGTACTCGGGGTTTGAGGATCAAAGATTTTCATGCAACATGGGATCGGCGAATGAGGTACGGTCATCCTTAGGGACGCGGAAGGACTGCATGTACCTTACCAGTATAGTATCGTCTGGGGTTGGTTTAATATTATCTGAAGATCTTGGCTTTGGAAATAACAAACACCATCTTCCCCTATTAAGGAACCTGCATTTATAAGCTCAACCAAAATGAAATCTTTTTAATGATTTTAAAAAATGAAATGATTTTATTTACAATCTTAAATTACCTTCTTCAAACTCTTCATGGTTCAGAAAAATTTATAATTGACATACTTTCAGTTTTGGGGCATAAAAAATGTCTTTAAGGATTAACAACTTATAGAGTCCTTCATTACTAGTCACATTACGTTAAAAATAAGTTTAAAAATTTATTTAAATTTCATGGTTATAATCCTTCTAGAGGAAGCTATTTTATTGTTCTATGTAGAATTCATAAACACAATTCTAAATTAAATAATTAAATAATTCTAAATTAAATTGTAATATCCTCTGATGAGAATTATAGTGGTGTCAGTTTTAAACCCATCGGAAAGGGAAAACTGGGTTTCAAACTTTTAATTAACCATCAAAATAATCAAATAAAAAGTTCCCCTGTAATTTTTTTATCTATTTCTCCTTAATTTTAATAATTTTCACTGGTTATTTCTGGGTATGGTAAGAAAACCGGCGCCACTTACGACTTTTGAAGAAATTTTAATTCTGTTCTTGTCTCTTATGGCGTATGTCGCTTTGCAGGCACGATTTTGAAACAAACTTTTGTACCTTTTATTCATAAAAGTTGGAGTCATTGTTGTGTCATTTTGTTGTCTTAGTTTGAAAATACCTAGTTTTGTAGTTTCGTCTATGATATTCAATTGGTCGTTTTGAGATACCTGTGGTGGCCAAACTCGCTTGCACATTTCAGATATATTTAATAATCATATATATTTTTAATACTTATTGTGATATCGATTGCTTAAATCGAGTATTTTTTTTTTGTTTTAACTAGCAATATGTTAGTATCGCTTCTATCGCTAAATTGTGTCTGGGTGTGATGCTATTGTTCTTCGTTCTTTGTTTTATAAAAATAACTTCACTTTCGTGAAGCAGTAATTCTGCTGATAAAATCGATAAAAACTTGAAGTTCAATGACCGGTGAGTACATTGCACTCAATCTTTTTGATTATTACCAAGACATTATCTGTAACAGGTCGTAAATGCTGTAGCACTTAGAAGTATGTAAGTGGAAACCACCTGCGCGAACCGCTTACGAGGAGAATAAATCTCGGGTCGGGTAGCTCGCTGAGGTAGCTGAAACTTGCTGGTAATGATTTAGCAAACTTGCTCATTGGGTCATAAACATGTGGTCAGCCAGTTATAAACCTTCCCATTATTGGTCCTTGTTGGTGAATTAATATTTGGTTTAAATTTTCTTTGTTTTATTAGTTTCGATTTATGACATTTCAGCTATGTTTTAATTTATTTCGTCGTGGGGGATTTAAGTTTTCTATTGTCTAAATATGATGGTTTGGGCAGTTCGTTAGTAGGTGCTTGGAAAGTTATGTAGTACTCTTAGGTGCTGTCAATATATCATGTTTATTCTTACTTACATATCGCTGCTCCGAAAAAATAATGACGCATTGCAATGTTTTACGAAATTTACTTTTTTGGATTTGTGAGGTCAAAAATGCATTTACTAGGTATTTCTTAATCAGTATTATTCTACTTGAAAAATTTGTTATATGGCGAATTTTTTAGTTCAATTATACCGATTTACAAAGTGCATTTTATTTATAATTGCGCCATTGTTCTTCCAGATCAGCAATATGATTTACGGTGCCCATATTTTCTAATTTATAATAGAGGACATTTAATAAGAGACAAAGACAGAATAATTATGTATCGGTTGGTTTTTTAATGACAAAACTTGTTTAGTAGAATGTGGAGGTTATTGGTAAAAATTACAAAAAAATAAAAGTTTCATCACAAAAACATACAATTAAGGACTATTATATTGGAAGTTGATATATCCATTTCTCATTAATTTTTTTTTTTTGTCAAATTGAAATTCACAAGCTAAAAATAATCCTGTTTCTTTTAAAACATAATTTATTCTTCTGATAGATAAATGATACATATTAACTTATTCAATAAAAAAATACTTTGAGGAGAAGATGATTGGTGGTACGGTCAGGGAAAAACACAAAAAATTAAACATTTATTAAGTTAGAGCGTGATTCTGACCCAATCATCTCCTTGCACAACCTTTGGTCTAGTAACAATACCTAGAAAGTACAGCACCCCTGAACCTGTATGGACTGTAACGGTACAGATATAATTTAATTTTAATTTTCAATTTAATATTCATTATGTGCTAATAAATAATATGTACTTATTTGTGTTCTTCATTGAACACATCCCCAATCATCTTCTCCTTAGAAATATAATCCACGGTGAACTATCTACTCATCATTTTAAAAAAATACCTTTATAGATAAGTACTCACAATAATTATTTTATAGAAATTTTCCATTAGTGGACGGATACCATTGAGTTGTGATAGAATAGTTCTCAATTTCTTTTTTGTGAAGAAATGATAATAATATTCGTGAAATTTATTTAATGAGTCAAATTATTACAGAAAACATTCAAGATAATTTTATTTTTAGTTTGGAGAGAATTTTAAAGAATCTTATGGATATTACAATAGTTTTAGTGTTCCTTTAATATATAATAATATTATTTAGTTTACTTAACTCCTTTTTAAAAAAAGGGTTGTTCGAATCTAGACACAAAGAAAAAAGCTTTTGTGTGATTGAAATGGAATTTGAAGAATTTTTAAGACACAAGTAAAGATATCTGTCAAACAAAACCATGTGTGATTTTATCTATGACCCTTCCAGATATGTATTAAGGAAACATGATGAGATTACATTGACATTTTTCATTATCTTGAACTAAATCGAGTCATATCCATGACAATCCTTATTTCATCCTCTAATGATTTTCTTCTTTGCAAGGCAATATTGCAACCTCCACCAGCGCCACCTGGACTCCCCCGAAGCATGCCGTGAGGGAAACCATTCTAATGGGATTTCCTCTCTTTTGACTGGCAGGTTATGAGCGTCGAAGAGCCAAGCACGCTACCTCCGCCCATGGAAACACACCGCTCTATTATATAATGTTCATATTTCTCTTTTCTTTTTTATTTAATTTTTATAATTTTTAGTTTATTTTTTACCTTTTCATGTAATGCTATTCTCTCCTACTTGTTTCAGGGAGAAATTTAAGTGATATATTTTTTTTTTACTTCGCTTGAACCCTTTTATCTACCAGTGTCTCTTTAGAGCATTTATTTCAAAATGGATCTTTTTACTTGGTACTTTAGTAATTGGTATCTTTTCAGACTGCATTTAATATTTCTTTCACGCCCCCTCTTCAGTTGAGATTTGTAAAGAAAAAAAACAGGAAAGGAAATACTTTCAATGGTTTTAGAATCTACTTCATTTAATTAAATACTTCCTTATTAGGACTGAAGAGCTTAAATTTATTCTGTAGGCTAATTACCTAAAATTAATTACCTACCGGTCGTTCATTGGCAACTAATGTTCGATTCAGTACACAATTTTACTTTTATAAATACAAAATTAAATAAACAAATATATAAATACACTTTACCTTCATGTACCAAGTTCAATAATATTTGTTGTTATTTGTGTTGATATAATGTGATCAGTGAAACTTAGTTACATTAACTTATGATGATTACTGACAATCTAAAGATTTATACCAATCTTTGACGTGGACATTAAATATTTAAGGCATTGCATATAATTGTCGATATCTAACATTTATATTTTGAATATTAAGGTAAGTAATATTTAATTTACTGTTACGATAAATAAACACCACTCCATTGTAATATTGTTGAGAGTATGGAAAAGAATCTTCTATTAAAAATTAATTATGTAGTGTTTATATGTACAACACATCTATAGACAATGAAGCATATTTTTCCCTTTAACTAGCATAATTGACCGTTGTTTTGTGAATAAAATCATCAGGGAGCCTTTGTAGTATTTTAGTCATGATATATAGTTTTATTTTATTTTTTGTAGCTTCAAGTAGATCACTGTCAATAAAAAATTGAACTTATCTTCATGAAATATTCCCATAAAATTTTAAAATACTTACTTCTCAAAAGTATGTACTGACTTTCTATAAAAAAAAAAACCTTTTTTTATTTAATTGGAAATTTCATTACCGTTAATAGTCATCCAAGAGTCCTTTTGTGAAATAAAATTGACAATTTGAGTTCTGGCAATGGCCAGATGCTACGCTCATGTAGAGTGATTTCGACTTAGCGCACTTACTCAGCCTCCACTGGCTCATTACCAGTGACGCTTTTTTTATTTTTATATTTATTTTTTAAATTATTTTTTTCGTATAAAAGTATACAATTATCACTATTACCCATTGCCTGAATTTGTGGATGTGGTGTTTTGCACAGTGAATAAGATATTTCTAAATGTAGATGATATTTCTAAAAATAGAAAAAAGATTTTTTAGTTTCTGTAAACGTCGGTTATATTTTTTAATATCAAAGAAATAGTAATAGTTAAATTTAATGAATTACTCAATTCAAAAAATTAGAGCGATGACAAAATTCATCAAAGTTACGACAGGTGAAGAAATCCCCTGATTGAAGAAGGCTGTAGAAGTAGGACGTAATGCGTTGAGAACTTGAGGACGACGCCGGCACAAAGTTAGATTTGTGCGGATTTCTCATTATTCCAGACTTGGCGGTAACGCTGGAGCTCTGAGAATCCTATTAAACTTATATTGCTAACGTAGTCCTGTTTCAACAGAGCAGACATCTGTACTTCGTTCCAATAACAGTTTGTACCCAGGGGTCGATGAACGCCTTTCATGTTGTCAAGAGCATGTGAAGGCTAAGTTATGAAAGAGTGGGGAATAAAGTTCAAGCACTTCTCTCCTAAAGGTGAATCACTCTGAGAAATTAAACTCTGAAAGATAATTAATTATTTCTGTTTCAATTATCGGCTTAACCAACGGAATCGTTAAATACGTCTACAATTATCATTCTAATTCCCCATGAAAACATTTCTTTCAATATGCTGGAAGGGGAAAAAAGTAGAGTCTTATAACTCATTCTAGTTTTCTGCCAATTAATTATTAATTTACAGAACTAACCGGGTTTATTTGAACAAATGAGGAATATCTTTAAATCTAGAAAAAAAAAATTATTATGAAACTTTAAAAAAATGAACAATTTATTTTTCTTTAATAATTTTTTTATTGTTATTTACAACTTTATACAATTATATAGAACTAGTTTATAATGGAAGGAGTGATATCTTGTTCGGGCTTGATCGGTTACATAGGGAACATTAAGGTCTTTATGTAGGATTTTATTTGTGACAAAATGAGGAGCATTGAGGATTTTGGATTGTGAGGATTGAATACGAGAGGAATTCGAAGGTTTAGTGGAGCCCAAAGCTCAACTCCATATGTCCAGATTGGCCTTATTACAGTCATGTAGATCAGTCTTTTGTAATGTGTTGGAAGTTTAGACCGTTTGTCTAGTAAATGCTGTAATAGTCGAAATCGACGTGCAGTTTCCTGTCTTTTCAGTCTTGTGTGAGGATTCCAGATTAATTGTTTGTCCAAATGTAGTCCAAGGTAGCGGATCTGTTCGACAGGGATATGAGTGACATTATTAAATGAAACTGTAGGGCAGTTGGTAGGTTTACGACGATTGGTGATTTGATGGAATTTATCTTAATCCTCCAATTACGACACCATTCTTTGAGGGCTGTGATATGGAATTGGAAAGTTTGGGATACAATTAATGGATTATTATTAACTGCGAACACACGTGTGTCATCGGCATACGTGGAGAGGATAGTATTAGAATTGGTTGGAATGTCAGCTGTATAGATGGTGTAGATGATGGGACCAAGGATACTACCTTGAGGAACACCAGCGGACTGAGAATAGAGGGATGAATAGGAACCATTGTGGTTTACTTGGAATAATCTATCGATGAGAAAGTATGTAGGAGGTAGGAATTTACGAAGTTTGTAAGGAATGAGATAAAAACAGAATGATGTAAAATAGAAAAAGTATTTCTGTTTAACGTTAAAGTAAAAGCAATTAAAAATTTATTTAATTCTTAAATTCTATTTTACAAGACATCCATCAGGACCTCAATTTTCCATATGTTGCCGATCTGGCCAGAACCAGATACCAAACCTTCCATGGTAAACTTCTCAACCACCTAAATCCACTTGTTTCTAACCTGGCTTCTCCTTTATTACCTAATAATCCTTCTAGTCCTCTGAAAAGAAGATGGCCTCGAGATCTTCTCCTCTAGAAATGTTATTGGAGTTCTATCAATGGGTAGGTTCTGCACATGTTTGTATCATGTCACTTTGTCACCTACAGCAAATTTACTTTTATATATTTTTATACAGTTGTAAATAAATCAATTATAAAAAAAAAAAATTGGTGGGATTGGTTTTTAGAATTTTTATTTCTAAATGCTACAAATACTATTTAATGATTTTAAGGTTTTCCAAAATGAAAAAGTCAGCATCCTTCCCTATGAATCAGGAGCAAGCGGACTCGCAATGAAAAAAATTAACTCATTAAATATCATAAGCTGATCTTATAATTGATTGATCCGTCGTTGTCAGCCAATCTTGCTTTCGTCTTAGCGTTCCCTAATGAGATTCAGAAATAACGAATCCACCCGTTGACGTCTTGTTGAGTAATGGCAGCCGGCTAATAATAAAACATATCGATTAAATATCAGACTATTATAATAGACAGGTGTAGACCTCTACCCCCCTCCGCTCTTTGTAATTCAATTTCACCATTGATACGGTGCCTGCCATTGTTCCAGTCCGGATAGCCTGGAGCCACGGGAACGAATTGTTCCAGCTGTCTTTCAATTTCGTTTTGTCTGCAGTTCAGAACTGATTTCGGCTCATTGCATATTCCAGTAGGAAAGAAAAAACAAATATATGTTGTAATACCTTTGCCAATAAAATATTTATTTATTAAGCTACTTGAAAATGTTGACTCATCGGCAATATAATATACTGACTGAATGCCGGTGTAGAATCAATATTAGAAGTAAATATTCATACAACAAAAAAACTATATAATGATGATGGTCGTTGTAAAATGTTGTTTATTATTGAATAGAAAGGATTGTTTTTAATGTGTAGATAATTTTAAATATTCGTATCTCGAAATAGCTCAAATAAATTAAACAAAAGTTAGGAGTGTTTATTATTTATCTGTCTAAAAATTATTCATTTCGCTGAAGTATAAAACTGATATGTATATATCATATGTTGCATTTCTACTATTTTATGTGGATACAAAATTTGGGTTCCTACCACAAATTGTATCTTCCAAAATCACTTAAAAATAAATTAATTTTATTTTTTCTAATTTTACTGCCCAAACTGGTTTCACAACTTGCTAGTATGAAAAGATTTCGATATAATTCATAATTGCTTTTATAAATCAACTCCTTTATTTAACATTATCTGTGTTAAACAAGAATGTTCTTTGTTTATGCTTGGAAGATTAATGATAAAGAATCTTCTAAGATAAATGTTTTTTTTTTATTACTGTATTTATTTATTTATTATAAGAAAACGACAAAATTCCTAATATCATTACAGATCACATATTGAATAAAATATGTACAAATAAAAATATATAGCGAAAACAAAATTGAACTTAAATTAAAACATAAAAATTCTTCTAAGCATGAACATAATTTAAAAACGTACATAAGACCCAATAGTGTAAGATACATATATAAAATATAAATTTAAACTTTTAATATACTCAATAGCGTGAGGAAGATAAGCAAGTCTGTTTAAAATATTTTGCTACAGAAAAATTAATTTGCACAGTAATTACAATTAAAAACATATCAAAACCAACAGCGTTTGCTTTTCTTTGGATTTTATTAATAGGAGAATATAAAGGGTTATAGTTTTCTTTATGGTTAAATTGAGTTAGCGCTCCGAAAAATTTTTTTTGGTTCTATGAATTAAATAAATTTTCGAGAATAAATGTTAATAAATATTTTCTCGAAATGTAATTGGGAAAATTAACCAGATAAAGAAAAATAACAGGGGCGCTATATATTTTTAATATTTAAACTGTCAAAGAAATGAGAATATAAAAGAAAATTGAGGATTCCGAAGCAATGTTTAAAGTGTTCGATATAAAAGGGGAGATTTTATCAGAAGTCTTGGTCCATTAGCACCTCAGGCTTTTAGGTCCTTCTGAAATGGCTATTGTGGAAAGCTCTTAATTTTTCTTCCCAATTTTTTTTTTTAATCATCATTAAATCTAATTGTAAGCAATGCCGTAAGTGGGGACCGAACGTCGTTCCCGAACATTATGAGGACAATTGTGAAATTTAAATTTATAATTATCTACATGATATTATTTCTAGAGTTCTTGTATTAGTGCATTAGTCTATTAAAGAAATTAACTACTACAAAAAATGTCGATAAAACCAAAAGATTTTTATTATTAAGACAGAAAATAACTAAAAATATGCTTGGAAATAATATAACATAATAAAATTGAGTAAAACAAAAAGAATATAGATTAGTCTGAATGAAAATTGAGTCTGCTTAAACGGATTTCAGTGTTGTGTTAATGTTTTTTTTTTATGAGCTGTGGTGCATTATGTTTCAAATTCATTTATAATAGTTTATAACATTTCACTTCACCTTGTTAATACATTTATATATCCAATATTACAAAGAAAAATTGTTATAATACATTGATTATTTACATATCTCTATAGTGATTTTATTGATTTCAACTTCTTGAGTTTCTATAATCACATAGTATTCCTAAATCAGAGGTCGGCAAAATTCATCTTAGATAGTAGCTAACAGATTTCAAATAATTTATCTATGATTTGGTAGATTGAATATTTTCTATAATTCTATCATTTTTTATCTTAGATAATTATTTTAATAAAAAAGATTCGATAGATGAAAATAACTGGTATAAAAAATCAGGTTATTTAATGATACATGTGTATTTTAGTGAATAATTTATTGCATACCTAACTAAAACATATGAGGTCAGAATAAAATAAAATTCTTATTTTTATTTGCCTTGTTTGAAAAAGTTTCACAAAAATTCTTTAATACAGTACGTAATCTAACGTAACAGATTTATTTTAAATAATTGTAGGGACATTTGTAGAGGCAAAAAAAACTCATTACATTGTTTATTTCATGATTCTAAAGTAATTTAGTTCAAAGTGGATAAAATATAATAAATAAATAATAACCTTAAACGTATTATAATAATGGATGATCTTTTAATATAAATTTTTAGAATAATGCACTATGCTGGAAAAAAAAAGGTTTTAATATCAGTTCGCAAACACGAAGTTTTTCTTCCTCTGTGGCATTTATTTTATAAATATGAATTAGTTATCACATTTTTTTTATTGCCTAAACGATACTAATTGAAATATGGTAGTGTGAAAAAAGGGTCATCCAACATCCTCATGCTAGGAAATACAGGGACTAGCGGAGTGCAGTGGGTGTTGTTTCCTAAGGGACTCTAAAACCTTCCTTCCTGCTGACAAGGTAATCTTTCCTGGTGTCACTTCTATAAAAGCATCCGTTGGGGTCTTGGGGAGTGGGATATATAAAAACCAGGCAAGGAATCCCCCAATAAAGTACATTTCACGAATCCCAAATGGCATCCTACACTTTTATCCAATGCGAAAACATCCCAAATCTCATAATAACAGTTCTCTGGGTCGTCATGAAAAACATCTATCACTAACAAAAAAATCTTAAATTATTGTAAAAACTTCTACCCAGTTGATTGGTTAATATATTTTTCTTTCTATTTCTCAGTAGGCACATAATTGCATATTCATAAAAGTTCGAGTATAAATTTTATTATTTTTATCTTGGATAAATTTGAATTGTTTTTAAGAATAGGTCTACCCAAGAAATCGCTTTGAAATACAAGCGTATCAAGAAAAATAAGCAACATTCGCTGATTATTGATAAAACTTATATTGGACCATTTCTAAATCCTACTTCAATTTTGGACAAAACGCATGAGACGTTTTTGAAATATATTTGTTACAAGTAAAATATCACGACTTAGCTTGAATATGCACATGCGCATGTGAAATGACTGAATTTGATGAAACTTGCATGGGACTGATAGTTATATGGTATCAACTCGTGCAATCCCTAAAATAATATTCCTCTAGTTTTTGTATTTGTTTTTTTTATGCCCACTTCTTGAATTTGACAGAAGTTAGATAGATACTTTCTTAATGTCTATAATTTGGAAACAAATGGAAATTTTAAATTTTAATTTCTTGCAAGAAAGTCTTCCTCGTTAACCATCGTAAGTGAGGAAACAAAATAAAACCGTTGTATGCCTTTTAGAAAATTTAATTTAGGTTTCGCCTTTATTAAACTTCACTTATTAGTACATATCGTACTGCTGAGGACACTGTCACCAGTGGCGCGGTTGGGAGCGAAGCGCTGGGATCTCTTGGCGCCCTGCATTGCCTTCTACATGGGAGTGGCAAGGCTTGGCTCGGAGTTCCCCTGCAGAATGTAAACATTGTATATAGGTGCGAATTTTTATTTATTTTATTGTTACTTACATTTAATTTTCTTTATCTTTTACTTATTATTATTATTTTTATTTGTCTTTACATTTTTTTATATTTGCAACTGTAAATGTACTTTACAACCAGCATGGAATGAGTTGGCATGAGAGATAGCACCCTGTGGTGCATCCTCCTGACGTTAAGTAAATTATTTTATTACCTGAGGAGGTCCCGCATCCAACTCCTCTTCAGCCTACGCCGAGTTACGCCAGGAATGTGTTGCCATCTGTCGTATACATTTATTGAAATATCTATGTAGCGTGTTGTGAAACCGTTTGTAAGAAATATAAATGTGGTCTGTTATAGTTGGAATGCGTAGGTCGGTGTGAATGGTCGCGTTTGAAACGTAGAGTGGTGAGCTGATTGCCAGTCTTAAAACTTGTATTTTTATATTTGTAGTAAAAATATTTGATCAGTTTATTTTACTATATTTTTTTTTGTAAATTCATATTTTTATTCCTATTAATCATAATAATATCTTCTTTTATTTATATATTTCTTTATTATTATTTTTTTTAGTTTAGTTTTTTTTTTTTAATTCAGTTTGCACTATTGTTATTATTTACATTATATCCCCATTTTCACTTTTTTCTCTTTTATTCTTTCTATATATTCTGTGATTGAACGCTAATACTTAATGTCCTTAATTTGTAGCAGATTGGATTCATTCTCCAATAAAATAACTGAAATAAAAAAGTAAATAAGGACTTACCGTTATTTCAGACTATATTTTTTAACTATTGCAGTCGTCCAAAAACTTAAACTATGTACGTGTTAAAATGAGCTCATTTCAGTTTCTTCTTAAATCATTTACTTTTTGCAGTATATTGCAATATGCTGTGGTTTTTAAATTTACTTGATTATTTTAAAATTAATAAATAGTCTTAATGCTAAGTTGTTGATTTTGGTCAGACTTGAAGTGTATTCCTTAAGTCTCCAGTCATCGCCTTCTAAACTCCCTACTCCTTCTTGTTTATATGGTTTCGGGCTTCATATCCTTGACGGGTTTCCTACTCCTGAGGAAAAAAAAAAAAAAAAAAAAAAGAGTTGACTAAACTCGGAATTCCGCACTTATTATTTAGCCCCGAAAGTGCCCCTCCAATAAGGTCAGTTCTGAAAAGGCCAAGTTTTATCCCTCGCTGGAGTTGTGTATAACTCCATTCCAGGATGCCTTGTGTGGGACTATCGGAAAAAAAAATGTCCTTATTGTCTTATAGAGTGAGTTACGTCCAACTTGATCCCAAAGCTACTCCGCGTTCAAACTTATGTCCCGTCCTACATTGGCTTCGTTTTGTCAACTTCCGAGTCTATCTTCGGAAAGGTTTTCAGGGAATTTCATCTAAAGTTAGTCCACCTGATTGACTGGTACACTTTTAGATGTATTGAATACTGAGAGGTGTGCCTTAGATTCCTTTTTCTTTTTCGGTTTTATTTATATTCCTTTAATCTTATCCTATTTTAGGGAAAGTTTATTTGTATTTTTGATATTGATATAATTTATTAGAAATCCCTTTTCAAGAGTTTGAATATTCTTTTTTAGAATGGATTTGAATTGATTCTATTAATAAGTACATTCCTGTTTTTCATTTCTACTACTTTCTAGATTTATTTTAGGAACATATTATTAAAAAAAATGAGAAAAGTATATATATTTTTTGTCAGTAACCTACATAATAAATATTTTCTTTACTATGTCGAATGTAAGTGTAATGTCTCTACATATATGAATACAAACCTATAAATAGAGGTAAAAGACATTATATCGCATTTCTTTTTGAAGGAGTATACCAATTGGCTTTTAAAACCATGTAAATCCACTGGTCTAAGACATAATTTATTATAATTATTCAGATAACTATCTATACCTACAGTTGTGGAAAGAGTACTTGAAATTACAATTAATTATTTATTCATAATTAATTATTAGGAAATAAATAAATCACAATTAGTTAATTAGTTGACCGAAAGTTGAAAATGGTCCGAAATTTAAATTGCAAGTTGAACCAAAGTAATCAGTATTATATTTATTACAAATTGCCTTTTTAGCTCCTACGTAAATAAACAGGTCTGTATCTCATACTTTTAGGTCGCTATATAAACAAGCATATCGCTTCTCTTGTTCAACTGTGTAACATCTCAAAAAATGGTTGAGATATGCATCTAATCTTAGCAATAAAAGTAAAATATTTACAGTTCAAAACTGTAATATCTCCCAATATTATTTATTATTAGATTTTATGACTTGTCTTTTCTTTTGATGCTAAGTTTAAATTCATATCTCATGATAGTAATTTTTTGAGAATTGCTATTAAACTGAGACAGCGATATTCCTCTTATTTTAGAGGACAGAGGCTTGAACAATAGTTTCCCTTCATTTAAAATTGTACTTGTCTTTTCAAAGAGTATGTGTAACTTCCTTTATAATTGGTCCACGATAGGCCATCTATAGCTGTGAAAAGCAAAAAAAGTAAAATTAAAATCTCTAATAATGGAAAAATATTGTCATAGTGTCGTTTACCTTGAAGGTACAAGTATATATAGTCATATATGGATTTATATTATTCAAATAAATTACTTAATTATGTTGCACACAAATGAACATTTTCATCAATTATATTATATGCTCTTTTTAAAAAAATTTGATTTTTAATTTTATTTTTTGATTAGTACACAATTTAAAACCAATATCTTTCATTTTCAGGTCCATACTGGGTTGTTGTGGTTAATCTGGAATTTTAACCTCTAATAATTATTTTTATATGATTGATTTTGTTTTTAAATAAACAAAAAAAAAACAATGAAAAGTGGATTTGCAATGAGGGAATAATCTTACAATCATATAAAGGCCCTTAGACTTATTGAAGGCTTACAGTAGCTCGGCAATTAGTGGAATCCGAGCCGGGCAGTGTATCTCATCCCTGTTTCTTTTTTATTTCCCCGTTTTTGTTTGCCCTCTCATTAGACCCGGGTATATCCAACCCCCTCGCTCCGAAATGAAGGGTACTACTTAAAATCAATTTACAGACGCCCCTAGGGCATCGCCGGCCAATATTAATTACTCGGTATACAAAAAATTATAGGTCGTCACCTGTGAACCCAGATTAATTAATGGTCCTCCGGGACAATGGGGTTACCTTCCAGCATTTACATTTAATTAGGGCGCTGAAATACGATTGGAATGAATCACGAGAATGGTATTACAGAGGATTGCCTTAATCCTCCCATCTACGTATCGGACTTCTTCGACGTTTGCATTTGAGCTGCTTTTTTTTTCCAAAACATTCCTTGTCCATTGCTAGAATCTTTCATTCGAGAGCCTTCAGTTATAAATTTTATATAAGTATTTTATCTTGACTTTTTATTAAGAAAACTCCTGTAAACTGTTATGTTCGTGTATAATTTGGCTTATAAGACATAGAACTTAAATACTGACTCTTGATGTAACTGGTACATAACAAGCGGCAAATCAGAGGCATCTAAGTAGCCAATTGTTGGAACATTAAGGAATGGACAAGGATTCAGTTGTCTTCATGATGGATGAGGGAGAGAGCAAACCAATTGGTGAATGCCCATGAGTTAGAATCAGTGTTGGCAATCTAACGGTATCTCATGCCCATTAACGGCTCTTCCTACGATCATTTCAATCTCTATAACCTTGCAGGCTCCATAGCGGCAAAGCAATAACCCACTCTTGTCAGGAGCAATATAAAATAATTACCATTTCAATAGAGTACCTGCTCACCAAAGATTCCGAAATTATCTAATGCTGGTATTTTACGGACAAATCACGTATAATGTACTTTGAAGTATACTAATAATATTAGTATTAGAATCATTGAAATGTCTTTGAAAAATAACAGTAATAATTAATCCATATTTAAATTATTTGGATGACGAATGACTCATCAACTTCGTCCCTTTGACGGCGTAAAATTATTTATTAGACTAAAATTAAATTAATGATGAATGAGTAATATTTCTTTTGTCTCAATTCAGTAACTGAGCATTGCTAGATTCTTCAATAATTAAAATTTTGTAAGCTAGTTTTTCATCTAATTAATAGATAGGTTAGTGAACCTCCAATGCCGACATCAACAGTCGTTGACTACACTGCCTTGCTTAGTAAGAACATAGTATTCTCAAAAAAATCATTTTCGGGATTATACCCTTATTTTATATTCCAATTATATAATAAATTATAATAGTCTTAATATGCGTTGGAGATTTCACTCTTACATGTACTATTAATAAATTTATACGAGAAATCCAACTGACTCCTGAAAATTTGTGTTCGATATTCGATTAAAGCTTATCGATGTTGACTAGTGACCAGATCAGCCGCAGGTGTTATCATTGGAGCAGAAAGCCTTTTCTTAGACTTCTGCACCGGACGGCCTATCTAGCCCGGGCTATCGTTCCCGCCAAAGTTCGGTTCCCGCCCCCGCCTTTATCTGGACCAACTCGATCCTCAGGCAGGCCCGGAGGTTAAATTGGCCCACCTTATCTCCCGAGATACCTGCGTCATTGACAGCTTCTACTTCCCGCTACAGATATTGATATCTACAACCTCTGTTATCATAACCTAGGTAGTTGCTTTCTCTTCCCGTCTTGTTAAAGTAATCTGTCTACACTGCCCTTACCTAGGCATAGTTAACTCACTAGGGGTATGCAATGTATTTAATCTAATTAATATACAGAGTGTTCAAGACTCGATTGAAACCTCCCCCCCTCCTGGTTAGTGTAAGAGGTACATTTTTTTCAGCAATTGATTATGGGGGTAGAGTCACAAAACGACACCCTATATACACAACTACATACACTGTTATAAATAAAAAAAAATGAGATAAAATGAATAGATTAAAATAATAATTCTTAATAAAAGATAAAAGTAAAGTTAGTAACAAAAACAACAATGACATTTATGGTTTTAACAAAATAAATAATTTACTTCTAATGGAAAAAAGACAAAGAATGTAAATTTAAGATAAGATGAAGAGAAAAAAAAAATAATAATAAGTTGAGATAAAATAAAATTTTAGAGTGAACAGAACTGATAAATATAGAAATTATAACAGGATGTCCTGCAGCAGCCTGGGCTTCAGTCTTCGGGTTGTGGTTGGGTTTCCCAAGTTGTAGGTCACTGCTCCTTTAACGGTTGGTAACTAGGAGTGGAACTTTTTTTTTTATGTAATCCTCCATTGTTTCTATTTTCTTTATTTATAGAGGAATATTAATGTAAGAGCAATCCGTATCAGAGCTCTAAGTGTACATTAATACTATATTAACAGGATAAAATAATAAAAATATATATAAAAGAATAAATAAAATAGAAACATAAGAACAACAATAATAAAGAAAATTAACTGCTCTAAATGTAAAGCAACATAATAATAATATTAATTAAATAACAGTAAAATATAAAAACAAATATAAAACAAGTTACAAATAAAAAAAAATACAATA
>NW_027106849.1:1565087-1567842 GCF_000696795.3 Halyomorpha halys | reverse complement strand
CAAACATCCAATGCGGAGTTAGTAATTCAATAAGAATAGCCTATCTATCCCCCTTCGTATCTGTCGCAGGATCTAAAGTGCAAGCACGTCTAGTTTGTTCCCGACTGATCAATACTCACCTTGTGTTGGCTGTTAATGATATCGAGCCTCCTTAGAAAATACATTAGTAGAACGCATTACTTTGTTAATTTGTAGAAAATTACAATGAATACGTGACATTGTTCCGTAATAAGTGTATTTTCTTCTTCTGCATGCGATAAAATCACAGAAGATATTTAAACAATGTTAAAGATAGGCATAGGGCTCAAAAAAAGGAGAAACATTATTCTTTTTTTATTGGAAAATTTAAAAAATAAACGGTTTAATTTAAAATAATAGTCGCTTTGCTGATCTCTGGAATAAAAATTAATAGGTTACGTTCTCCGAGGGATTTTAATATCCTTAAGATTTTCAACCTACTTACTAATTATTTATTATTAATTTTATCTGAGAATGTAAATTGATTAAATATTGGCAAAATCATTAAGTTCTAAATATGACTGTATTTGAAAATTGTTGACTAAATACTTTTTTTTGTCATGTTTTCATAAATAAAGACATTTGATATGTAATCTTCTATAATGAAAGGTCAAACCTTGTGAAATTTACGTGATGTTTTGATAAATGGCGACATCTGACCGCCTTGCCTTGAAAATCTTCTGATACGTTCTCCTTTGTCTGATACATATGTATTATCACTCGTAACAAATAGTGGCTTGTTATCACCATTGAAATCTAATTTATTTTGCTTTACACAATAGACACAAAAAAAGGTTAATTTACACCATTTTCTTTATTGTTTAGGCTTTTTTGTATTTGACCCATCAGAGTTATTGTTAGTTTTGATGTGTAGGGCATTATGATTAGTCTTACTCCGTCCATATATTTTCAATGCACGATTTCAAAATTATAATCAATTATACTTATTTATTATAAAATACTATATCAGTCACTATTTTGTGTCCTTCAAAAACAGAAATGTTTATCAATTTTACTTTAATAATTATAAAATGTGTAAATTTTTTTTAACAATTGCAATGATTATTAAATAATGGTAGTAGATTATTTAATAAATTAGGACATTAGCATTAACATTTATCATACCATCGATTTTCTCTATAACTATTTTAATATTTTCTCTATTTTGTTTTAGGTAAGATTCATCATCATAAAGAAATTTTAAAAAATGCAGTAAAAGGTATTAATTATTTATTTTTTATTAACTTCTAAGAACAGTATTTCTTCACTTTTTGCCATCGTTATCGAATCCAATGTATTATAATGTAAGCCAATATAACAAAAAATAGAATATTAATTTCATTGAAATCGTTAAATTAAGAGAAACTTAACTTCGTGTATCGTATATAATTTTATCAATAATTATTATTTTAAGTCCTATTTAAGGAATGCAAGATGGATTTGTAGAGGTCCTGAGCTACTAACCTTGCCTGGACACGTACAACACTATAATTAGCCTCAAGATAAAGGCCTGGAGAACATTGGAGATTGAAAAAGCATCATTCGTCACCATTCATTAATGAGAAGGAGGAAAAAAAATTCCATTAGCCATCTCTTAATGACACTGAGGAACACGCCATTGAAATAATTGTCGTGTTATTTATGTTAACGGCTATTTATATATTAAAATAAATAGAGTCTCTTCGGGAGGGCCATTTATTTTCCGTTTAGCCCGGCTGGGTGCGAGCGAGCGAGTCGTTAGGCGGTGGAGCATTAGTCTCGTCCAACTCCGGCTGTCAGGGGGCCATCGCTAGAACAAACAGTCGGCGGCCTCCTGCGTCCAGAGCTCTGGTCCGAGATGACTCTGTGGTTCTTCGTCTAATGGACTGGGTCTTGCTAAGTTTAAATTAATGCTCAGGGTGAGCGCCTTCAGTTCCTATCAAAGTGTCCGCTACGAGAATAAGTGAAGATTCCGGTCCATTGTGGAAAATTATATGGTCGGCATAAATTGATCCGATGATTGCTTAGCACATTCGGCTAATGTAAGGGAAGGTCTCTTGCTACTTATGCAACCGACTTTGTTCTTCTTAGGTTCTCTGATAATAAAATAAAAAGAGAATTTTTAAGAACATCTTAATAAACTAATAAACCAGTGCAATCTGTTTTCTTTTATTTTTTCTCCTGACTTACAATTTTAGCAGGACTTCCCTTTTGACGCTTCGTGGTATCAACTCCACATTCAGAACAATGCTTTAATGTTCATACGGTCCTGTCATTAATTATGATTGTATCGCCATTAATAATTAAAAATTATTGGATAGCTATAATTAGTGGGCCCCTGGGGGTCTTAGTGAGCGTGTACGCTCGGGAAGAATTGCGTTTTTGTGTTATGATCTCCACTTGTGACATGTCTTACAACGACCAACCTACTCGCTATAATTGTCTGTTTGAAAAGTCAGATAAGAAAGGCTACTACGGAGGGCGGGAGTAGAGGGGTTTCCCCCCGTTTTTAAATTTCAGGCTCATTTTAAATATTGCTGGATTAAACTAACTTATAAACTCTGCTTTTCCCGTTTTAAGCCAATATTTCAAAAGTGATAAATGACCGTCAATCCCTGGGGGTCTTGGTGGAGCGGGTCCAGTCTGGAAGGATTGCCTTTTTTGTTTCAACACCTTATAATGCCACATGGCAATCAAAGGGAGATGACGCACTAAAGTACATTTCTTGTATTATGTATGAACTAATACAACTACTCTT
>NW_027106849.1:1548724-1564985 GCF_000696795.3 Halyomorpha halys | reverse complement strand
TTTTAATTATATATGACTATGTTAATTTAATTGGGGGGGGGGGTTACTAGCATTACCGTAGAAGTGAAAATATTATTATCTTGTAAAAATTATAAAGAAACTAAAATATTTCCACCTGTAAGTCCCTAATTCGTTTTTTTTTTTACACTGTTGGCTTCAGAAATATTGTCAGAATTGACAGAGTGTTACCAAATTGTATCCTTTGACTCTGAAAATTTTAAATTCATTGGGAGTTTTGGAAAATTAAAAAAAAATATATCCACTAGTCCAATGCTGAATAATGTTATATTCGTTTACAAGATGTTGTCAGGTTGAAGTAATTATGTAAATCCTAAATTTGGTGAACTTCTTCCTGGAACCATCCTTTTATTATAAAATACATCTTTTTGTGTCTTTGACAGAATCGGCAGTGTAATCGTATGCATAATACTCCAGACCATCCATTTGTACCTTTAACTAATTTTACGCTTTTTGAAGTTTTTACTAAAAACTGCTCGTTTGAGTAAATAAAGGCTAATATAACCAAAACACGTTAGCTACTAGACTCAGTATATGACTTCATCGGAAACAATCGCTTTTATGAACTGAATGTGACTGAATTATTGTCTTAAATATTCCATGACACTACACTACAATAAGATCTAATTAATGGATTTATAATGAAATATATATAAATATAAAATTTAAAAAATATACATATTAAAAATTTTCTTCCCATACCTGTAGGTATACCCTGCGTCATATTCATTGATAATAAAATGTAATGTTTTTGCCTGTATCGGTATTTTACTATATATTTTACAAGTATTTTACTATATATAAGAGTGGTTTTGGATTTTTGTCGCGAGACTGCTGTTTAATTTTTAATTGATAAAAAAAAGAACTAAAACAGGTGCAATCTTAACCCAAGACAGCTCTGCAAGGTATCGTCCTGTCACTAAGAAACAATCAACGTCTGTCCATCTTTGTTTGGGAACAAATCCCTTAACGGCACCCCGCTTCCTCCAGGGGAGATTCTTTGATCCGCTAAGATTACCTTTGGAGGATCACCCTCTCCCTTTTTTTCCCTTCTTTGGATCTGTCATCCTCTGGTTTCTTTGTCGGCACGTGACATGCCTTACCCCCGAGATGGCTTTGCTGAATAATGCAGTTAATTGTCAGATTTGATTTGGGATAGACATGTTTTTCCTTTGTTTTCCATGGTTCACCTTTTGGGCATTCTTTTAGACAAGCTGACAGATGTATTAATATACTTTTATTTATTTATATTAATTCGCGTTAACGTAGGACATCTCTGTGACAATAATTTTTATTAAATATGTTCTACAGTATCCATTATATTTTATATTTTGCTTGCTATAAATGTACTTTCATATTTGCTGGATATCCTTGATTGAATCATGCGATAATACACTTGTAGCTCCAGACGTAGAAAAAGAGAAACTGTCTTTAAAAATCACAGGACATTCCTTCACGCTTATGAAAAATGAAATATCTTTCATCTATCTTGAGCCATCATCCAGTTTTACAAAAAGAGGTGGGCTTTTTTTTGCGGCACGTGGTGCTCTATTCCAAGTTCTCGGATATCTGTAAATCGATCGAAGGGGGCTGCCAGGGGGGGGAGGGGGGGCTAAGAAGAAGCACTTGATGTGTTCAGCACACATGAGTGGGCGCTCACGGTGCTCATTAATTTTTTTTTATTTCCTCTTGGCTACAGGAACATTCCCTTAAGGGTTGAACACTGAGTAGTCCCCCAGGATCTGTACCACTAATTAAATGATTTTTTTTTGTTCTTTCTCCATCTTGTTCTTCTTCCTGAACTGGCCGTGTAAGCGTTTAAATTACACTTTATAATAGAATAGGTAGAGCCGCGGTTAATTTCGACCTTCTAACATTCAATAACATTCCGTTAAGAGAGGAATTCTTAAGTAATAATATTTGTTTATATTATTTGTATTTTAATATGTGTAGATTTTCCAGATTTTTCTCTGGTTATTTTCAGTTTGGATCCGATGATATAACTTTTTAAAAAAGTAAAGTTTATATAGTTAAGTTTAATATTTATTAATATGTACTTTTCTTTTCTTTTATCGTATTTAACGAGATAACGAATTGGCCATCAAAATTCATATAATAGATATTGTTTGAAAAATCGCCATTTTTATTAAAAAATGTTTGTGAAAATTCTTCCTAACAAATTTTCTTTAAATTTTCCTTTTTAAATATCTCAACATTTCAGGGTTTTAGTACTAATCTTGGAAACAACTCGTAGTACTTTTTTTAAGTTACATACTTTTTTTAAAAAAAGGAATATAGAAAACGATTTTAGAATTTAAACGACCTGGAAAAAATATTTTAAGATCTGTTGTTTGAATTCTGTTATAATTGTCTTCATTTACTGTTTAAGTTATTATTTCTAAGCTAAATTATTTATTTGATGGTTTATTATTAACTTTAATATTTCCTTGGTTGTTTCCTTTTATTTTTTTTAATTAATAACTTTATCTATCTCCTTTTGTTTACTTGTGAAGTGCATATTTTGTTTATATTACACTTTTTTTTTTATGTAGTATGGATGAATAATTACAAACCTCTAGATACACATTGTCCTTCAGTGTTGTAAATTGTATTATTTTTTCCATAAAACGTTTTATTTAGAAAGATCCCTGATAAACATCACCGCATGAAATCTTATATTTTTAAGTTGCCTATTATAAAATAAAATAACAAAGTAAATGGAATAAATCTAATGATCCTCACATATTTTATACACAAAAAAAATATTTAAATTTTTATAATTAAGGAGATCTTTGTCATCTATGCGATTGGATAAGATTCTACTTGGTTGTGAACTATTTGTTTAGCTATTGTGTACTTAGTTTGTAAAGTTGTGGGTTTTATTGCTATTATAATATTTCATTTTAACCTACCAAATTAATTCGATTTTTTAATGCTTAGTCATATGAACGAATTTGATCCAGCTGTCGATGTGGCTCCTCACATAATATGGTAAACTATGAACGCCATGGCGTGTTCAACTCTAATCTCATTTTAACTCCTCGGCCGCGGGCCTAGTATTTGAGCAAATAGCTCCGTTTCGATTATCGTAACTCGCACGATCATAAATCGATTATTGTCTATCTTATGCGTGCCTACGTCATATATAGGCCAGGTCACTGAACGAGTAATAGTACTAGTACCAATACATATGAAGAAATATAATATTTTAAAGCTTTTAAATTATTTGGCACATTAAAATTTTTTTTTACCTATAAGAATAACGATGAATACTCTTAATTTATAAATATATAATTAGTATGAAAGGCGTCTAGAGTTGATATTCAATCGATTTTTGTGCTTAATGGATGATTTATTGTCCGTACATTCATCAGTTAATTTGGGGAGATTGAGGAGAGAGGAATGTATGTTGCGTTTTGTACTTTTTAGTTATATTACTTATAGTGTTAACGATTTCTTTAGTGATTTTTTTTTTTTAATGAGGTTATAAAAAGTTGTATCATATTTGTGTATATAGTGAAGTATAGTTTGATCCAAGGATGATTCACTGAATTGTTTTGAATAACCCCTATTCATGTTAATGAATTAAGTGTCAGTACCTGTTCATTTATAGTAGAAAACAAAATTTAGGATGTTTGGGATTTATGGGGTTCTCGCCAGTATTGCGATTGGATGAAGTGATCCTTTTATATTAGGAATCAAT
This sequence comes from Halyomorpha halys, assembly GCF_000696795.3. Classification (NCBI taxonomy): domain Eukaryota; kingdom Metazoa; phylum Arthropoda; class Insecta; order Hemiptera; family Pentatomidae; genus Halyomorpha; species Halyomorpha halys. The sequence goes on along the minus strand of NW_027106849.1, from coordinate 1,561,264 downwards.
GGTATATATTTTGTGTATTTTACTTCTATAGTTACGAATATTTTTGTTCCTATTAGTGTGGAATTCCAGATGTGTTAAATGTAAAAAGTTTTAACATGCTAAATGTTATAAATTCAGGACTGTGAGCAGCCCAATTTAAAGTCCTTGTTATATGTTAATTGCAGAGGAGCTCCTAGTGAATTTTCTTTTTTCCATTACTATATCTTTTATTCCATTATTGTTTTTATCCATTATTTTATTAAAGTTTTAGAAACGTTCAAAACAAAAACAACACGAACTAGGAGCAACTATCTATCAAAACGACAACAGACAAAATGGTGTGGATGTTAGCTGAACTGTTGTGTGATTTCATTCTCCATTTAGCAGACCTATTAACTGACTCTCTACCATGTTAAATGTTATATTCCTTTAACATGTTAAAGGAAGTAAATATTTCTCAATTTAACACAAATGTTTCTTTTATTATTAATACAAACTTTATTGATCCTCTTTTACTCTCATTCACCTATTTATTTTAAAAAACTTCCAACGGTTCGATCCCTCATTGAATCGAATTTTCATAATTCATTCAATTGTCTTTTTTGCAGGCTAATTTACCATTAGTTTAATTACCCCTCCATTCAGATGTCTTATATAAACAATATAATTTTAATGCAAAACTATTCTTCAAAAATTGTTTTCCTTTTTCTATTAACCTCATTAACAGTATCAACAATAAAACCCTGGTTTTATAAAAGGTTTAATTGTTGATATTGTTAATGAGGTTAATAAAAAATGAAAAATAATTTTTGAAGAATAGTTTTGTATTGAAATTATATAGTTTATATAAGACATGGGAAATTAGCCTGTAATTAAGACAATTTAATGAATCATGAGTAAGGTTGTCTCTGTAAAAAGGGCCTATGGGCCGAAACGTTATTTTTTAAAATAAATAATTGAGAGTAAAATGGAACATTGGACTTTGTGTTAATAATAATATAAACCAATACCAACATCAAACAATCAATATAATAAATCAGTAATCTAAGCAGTTTGACATGTTAAACTAAAGATCATAAATACCCCAAATATTTCAATTTTTTCCTTTGTAAAATGTTATATCATCATTTAATATGTTACAAAGCAATGAATCGCAAGGATCTTCTTTAGAAATATATCCTCTTCAACTATTCCCTCCGAGTTCATTCCAAAGAGACTCGACTCTTCGACCTACATTTGAACAGCTCTACATACTCTTTCGGAATAAACGTAGCTTAAGACGAAAACCCTTGTATTTTACCGCTTGTATATAATAGGATTGGGAAATGGGCTAGATAGTGGTAGAATCACCTGTTCGTGGAGTAAGCTCGGGCACACACTTCGCCTACGTGATAGGAATGTCGGCTAGGTCTCTGTACGCCTGATTACTATTCACATATAGTTGCCGTTGGATCGTGTGGACTCCCCTACCCCCAAGCTCCTTCTCACTTTTATTAGTTTAGTGGTCATTTAGGACTATCCTTGTAAATATTTCTCTTGACCTCCCCCTTTGGCGTTTGTTTATTATGGCGGTGAGTACGACGTATCCATATTGATATCGAATATCATTTATCTAAAATCTAGGGTGAGAAGAATATCCTTCTTGCTAGTACATCAATGACAATGAAAATGTTCTAAAAATTGATAGTATAACACCTCCAATATATAACTAAGAAAAAAAAATTGACGTTTCCGTTCCTCGTGAAGGATTATTTATTTGTATTTATAATTCTTTTTACAAACTGATATTTTTATTTAATGAACCTCCAATGCTTTTCAGATCCTTCACCATTTCTTTCTGCGACAAGATTTTTTCTTGATCATTTTATGTTCCATTTTTTTATTTGTGTGGTTTTGATGTTTGCTACCTGTGTACGAAATTAGGCACCCTATGTAGTCTATGCTCATTCTCCTTTCTAAATTAGGGGTATTCATGATTCTTAGTTAAACATGTTATAGCGTATTAAATGGAGAAATATTTCCATCTTCTACCATGTTACATATAGTTTTAACAAATAACAAGGTCGAGAGTCTGTTAATAGATCTGTTAAATAGAGAATGTCGTCACGCAACAGACAAGCTGAGCTCATCATTTTGTTTGTTGTGTTAGGTTACTTGCTTGCAGTTAGTGTTTTGTTTTTTTGTGTGTGTTTTGGATGTTTTAAAATCTAATGAAATGAAGCAATGGATGACAATAATAATAGTGTAATGACAGTTGTTAATTAGCTCATTTTGATTCTGATTCTCGCAAGTTAGAAGATCAACATGCCACTCAGTAGCCAAACTTTAAAATTTAGGCATGTTGTAATAAATAACTTTAATCAAAAGTTAGAAATAAAAAATAACATGAAGTTTTGGAAGGAAAGGTTATAAAACAAGCTCCCCAAATAATCCGCTAGGAGCTCTTATGCATTTACCATTTAAGATGATTTTAAATAGGGCTGCTCACAATCCTATATTTATAACATTTAACATCATAAAACATTTTACATTTAACACATCATGAATACTCCTATTGTAGTTTGAAAACGGCTCTAAGGGTTTAGATCAATCTTGCTTCAAGTCCTTTCACATTCATACACAATATATTTCCGAGGAAAAACAAATAAATTTTATTTATGCATAACTTATAAATTATACATTTCATGATTATTGTAATACGGTCTTTTGAAAAGTAACTAAGTTTATTGACCTTTGTACCTATGTTTTTAAATGTATTTTTAACAGGTCCCCATGGGAACCCGTTTACTTTTTATAAGTTTTAGAATAATTAGAAAACTATAAATCACTCGAAATATTACACATTTGAAAAATAATGTAATTCCTCATAAGCTAAACTAAAACAAAAAAAAAATATTCAGACCAATATCAGCGAAGGTACAGCAAACAAGTTTGGTATTAGACTTGGCACGCGATAATATAAAAGAAATTTTTATTTTAGCGATAATAAGATATAGCTTAATTGAGTTGTAGAATAATTAAGTAAATTAACAATATTCACAAAAATTTAATTTTCTGTTCGTATTTTTCTTATTAACAAATCCATATTTATCGATCATATCGAAGTAGTTAAATACAAAAGTACTTTCTAGTATTTGTTTTTCTAATTATATTTTTTTTATTTCTGTAAATAAGAATTATTTTTATTGAAATGAAATTAGATATCGATAGTTATATTTTAATTTGGGATACTGTATTTTTTCTCCTCTTGAACATTTACGAAGCAAATAATACTCCTTAGTAATTGTTGTATTATGTGATTTGTGTTAAAAACTCCAATTTATTGAATATCTACTAATCAGGATGACCTGACAAGCAATGAAGTGTCCGAACTGTTTTAAGAAGCGATATTGGAGTGCGTTGAAGATGTTGGTTCTTGAACGGGTTCGATTCCTTCCTGTGTTTGTTTTTTTCTAAAAGAATATATCTTGGTTCTTCCATTTCGGTTACGAAGTGGTCATCTGTACTTGTCAAAAAGACAAACCGGCCCATTTGCTGGCTTAAACTCTTCATTTATAGGAGTACCGGTTATATTTGACTCTATTTAATATAATCAATAATACATATTTGTAAAAGTAATAAAAAGTGTAATATTTTGAAATCATTACTTTTTACTTTGCCAGCTTTTGCACTCATTATCAGATTTCCATTTTAAGAAATATTTTATTTTCAATAAAAGAGTTTATAATAGGTATCATTAAGAACTCGCTCGTTTGAGAATACGATATTGCTTCCTGACTGGTTAACTGATGTTCAGAAAGTTTTTTTCTTTAATATGTCCGAAGGAGTTGGTAATTTTTTACAGAAGTATCTTCATAATAAAGTGAATAAATGAAGATGTTTTCGAACTTTGCCGTGTAGCTGCTCTAAGATGAGTGATCCTTCCAGTCAACAAAGTATTTATCAGCGTAATGTCGGGCATCAGTCACTCAGCTACCGACCTTAATTTCCCTGGGGGTGGTTCGAATTTAATTTTCTTGTTTTCCTTTTATTTAATAAATCAAATAAATTATTTCGCTTCATTAAAAACTAAAAATATAACACATCTAGTCATGTTGTTGTTGGCTTGTTATATAATCACAAATTTTATTTCAATAATTAGGTCATTTATGGAATATTACAGAGCAGGAATCTAAAATTGCATAGGAATGAAAACTGTAAATGTACCAAATCGGTAAATAATTTTTATTATTTTTATGATATTTGTATTTGCTTACTAACGTTCAATATCGGAAATATTCCTAATATCATTATTTTCTTCACTGCGATAACAATAATTTAGATTTAAAAAAATTAATAAAATAAAATAAAAAATATTTGATAAAAGAAAATGATATTAATTCTTGTAGTAAAAAAGTAAATATTTACACTATCGACTATCACTGAGCCCACTCTATCCACTACGTGTCAGGGGTAGAGCAGGCCTCTTTGAGATCACAGCGCATCCCTCTCACCACGTCAGTGGTAATGAGCCAGTGGAGGCAGAGCAAGTGCACTTAAGCCGTAAACACTCAACTTGAGTGGAGCATCTGACCACTGCCAAAACTGCAATCTTCCATTTTTATTATACAATTTGTCTCTTGGCCAATCATCCTATGAGGTGGATTGTAGGTGTGTGCGGAATTAGATAAGTATTGAACCAAAAGATTAGGATCATTAGAAAGATTTATGTGGAATAGATGACTTCTATAGAAGAAAATGTTTTTCCCATCAATCCATCAGTTGATTAGGTAAAAGATTTTCATTTTATATTTTCTTAATCAGACCAATTTGGACATATGGAATTGAGCTCTGGGGCTCGACCAAACCATCAAATTCCTCCTGCATCCCATCCTTACAATCCAAAATCCTACGTAAAAACCTTGATGCTCCTTATTACGTTACAAATAAACTCATTCACAAAGACCTTAGCATCCCATTCGTTGCAGATTTGGCTCAAAACATATATGCGTCTTTTCATTTCAAACTCCTTAACCATCTTAACCCATTAATTCTTAATCTTTCATCCTTAACAATCCCTGATAATCCTCCGAGACGTCTAAAAGAAGATGGCCATGGGACCATTTAATTTAAATTAATGTTTGAAGTACCACCAATGGATGGTTCCTTCCCTAGATTTTCAAGTGCACATGAAACATAAAACATATTTACTTATTATATTTATTATTTGTACACTTGTATATCACATGAAATAAACAAAAAAAAAATGTTTTCTTAGTGTTATTAAGAGACGTGTGAATACTATTTGGAAACTGTCCTTATTTACCTGTTTTTTTCCTTTAAATTTATGTGTAAATTTACAAGATCTGCCTTTCTTTTTTTTTTCTGTACAAAATGGAATTTTCTTATTAATAACCTCTAGATGTTATACTACATTCTTAAATATACAACATATTTCGAATTAATTGATTAAGACATATATATTTTTTTAAACATTTCTTTTCTAACCGTAATTTCAGAGGTATGGGTAGTAATTCATTTAATTGATTCCAATTGACAAAGCAGTCGAGATCAATATTTATGAAGGGGAAAGTGGCAATTAAGAGAAGTGACTCTAGCCCACATCCCGACTTCGGTGGCCTGCGGTCAGTCTGCCGAGGGGTCATCTGGTCAATGGTTACCATTCGTTCCAGGTTTTCGAACTAATCTAAACTATTTATTAATGGTCATTTATCGTGATTAATTTGATAATAATATGACTGCAACTTCCGCCGTAAGAACATTCTGGTTTGTAAAACTGTGTTCATTTGTTTCACGCTTTAGGACGTTTAGAACTGCCTGGTACTGTGTTTTTATTATTTTAGTTTTAGACAACACTTTATTTAATATGTGTTGATGATGGAATTCATTAATCTTATTTATTTAAATTAATATACAAGGTCAATAGAACCAGAATCTGCACTATTATACGGAGTTAAATTGAGGAAAAATTGATCATACAGTATAATGTTCTCTTTTTTTTTTTTATTTTATCTCTTTGGAAGAATGCAGCTCTTCATTCTGAATCCTCTGCTAATAACTCCAATAAAATAAAACTGACACGTTTTTCTCTTAGGGCCTTCAAATTTGACTGGTTTTATGCACCTTTTTTTTCTTTAAATAATTTTTCACCTTCCAATTAATTCAGAACCTTGGTTATCCCATTTTCGGGAACTTTTTAATAGCTTGATAGCTTTAAAAAGAATATAGATTGCTTGAACATTGTGACGAATGTTATGGAAAAACAATAAAAAGGTGTTTATAAAATAACTGATATTAAAGCGAATAATACGTTAGATTTATTATAAACAGGATAAATAATTATAATATATTGCACAATAGTTTAAACAATAATATAGATTTTATTATGTATATTTCATTATATTATGCAAGCAAAATAAATTAAACTAAGCTTTGGCATATTTACGTATGTAATAAAAAACATTTTAAAAAATCGTGATATATATTTATATTTTTTTTATCTATTTCTGATAATATACTGATATGAAAAGACCCCGTGACCTCCTTACTTGAAATATACATTAAAGTGTTGCCAGGCGTGACTACAATATAAATCACTGTCGTATCATGTATCATATTCAGTTTATCTTTTTTATTAGAGACAGCTGTAATTTGAATATATATGATAGGAAAAAACATGATTAATTTATTCTTGTTATATATTGTTCTTGTCTTGTAATGCTTCTTAGAACTGCTTTTAAACTATCTGGACAGCACACGTTTAAGAATGAAGAAACGAAAATAGAAAATGAATGAGTCGGGTATGTTTAAAGATCACTCGAATGATTGATAATGCCGTGTAGACTAAATTTTACTTCCTATGCATATCGAATATTACTAAAAAATAAAAACGTTTCACGTCATTATATTTCAGTAATGCGCACTATTTTATATCACACGCGCAATTGAATGAAATGAGTTCTGAAATTTTTCCTTGATTTTTAAGTTCGCATTGGAAAAAACAGTTATTAAATTGCTCATATTTTTCATTAATTGGAATGGTAGTAAAAGTTCCAGCTCTTAGTTTGTAATTGATTGTTTTAGAAATTAAATTCTTTAAATTATGAAATTGATATAAACAAAACATGATACAAAGAACAATTGATGTAACTTATGTTAGGAAGCCTTTGGATTATGTGGAACACAGCACTTGTTCATTTCATATAGATGGTTGATTTATACCCATTTTGTTTTTAAGGTAAGCCGGGGTAAGTGGTGAATTAAGTTTTACAACAGAAATAAGAAGAACTCTGGAATAATCCCCTGTGATTGAAATGTAGTTAAAATTGCTATAGGCTCTGGAAGGAGGTTGTAGGGATCTCGAAAACTCATACTGGCTCAAAAATTCCTTGTCATCTTAAAATAATATGAAAAAATCGGCAATTTATCGTTGTGTTTATATTTAATTTTTATTTACCCAATACTTTTCCAATGCTCCTTCATAAGAAATCCAGCGGTTTTTACATTTACTTGAATTCAATTACTACGTGGTAAGTAGAAGTATTGACACAATTAATAACGTACTTTTTGTAAAGTAGGACGTTTGGTAGAATGTAAGAAAATTTGTTAAACTTGTGGACGATGAAAGGACAAGAAGTGGTAAAAAGTTTTAAGTAATCTACGAAGTACTGTGAGTCTCAGAAAAATCAGAATGTCTACTTATAAAATTATGAAATACACTAATATCGGTTTATTTTATACAATAGTGAACTAAGCGTATATGATTTTCTCTACTTATGTTTAATATTATTTTGATAAATGTGTTTCTCCTTTGACTTAAAAAATTCTGCTAATTTTGATTTTCATGATTACTAAAATTTCTATTTTCACCCTCAAAATTTTTAAAAATGCCTTAGAGCCGGTTCAAAGGAAGCAGGTGGATTTCTAAGGAATTTCTAATTCTCTCCTGCGCAGTCCTTTGTGCGAGCGTGGGGGCCTGAGAGCCTTCACGACCCTTTGTGAGGCGGCCAGGACGGCCGGCGTGGAGAATCGACAGCAGATCTCAGTCAATGCTTCCAAACGTACAGTTCTTACCAGATCAGTTCTTTCGGAACGAATCAGTTCCGATTTAACGACCACGTCTCGTAAGTTTTTCCTTTCTGATGCCGCGTTCGTACTGTGTAGTCGCGGTCAACAAAAAAAGTCTTCATAGTCAGAAAAAAAACATATCAGAAAAAAATAATGAGTTAATGCGTTTTTAAACTTCTGCCATTCGGCCTCGGGGCGTTTTGGGAAATGTTTTTCAAAGCTATTAAGCTCTCTTAAAAATAAATAAAATATGATTCTATTACAAATTGGTTGCTTTCTTTCCCTATATTTATTTTTAAATTGATCTGGACTAAATATATTTGTAGTACTCGTAACTACAAAAAGTTAATGTTTGTATTTTTTTTTGTTATCATCTTTATTTAAATTATAGAAAGTTCTTATAGTATTTTATTACAAAGTAGTATTTATGTTTTAAAACAAATTAACGTTGAACAAATATTCAAGTTGATGATTGAATAATGGTTCTAAATAATGAATTAAATAAAAATATATAAAAGTTATAATTTGTAGAAAAAAAAGTTAAATGGATAACAATTTTATAAAGATATTACATAGGTAGTGCAAAAATTTTAATTTTTTAAAAAAATTATTAGGGAGTTTATACAATTGGATATGTAGATGTATTACAAGGATATTTGGCCTGTTGATTTGGGGGCATGAAAGCAATTTTAAGTAATAGATTAGTGATTTCATCAATAAATGTATAAGCAAGAGATATATATGTATATACCAAAATGAATGTACGATGTATTTTTTAACTTCGATTTATCTAATCATCTTGAGTAATCATGGTAAAAACCAATTAAAAATGTATTTTATTAAATAAGTAAAATCCATCGAGATTTTAAGCTAGAAAGATGTTAAGGTTTGAATGGTAAAAAAAAAAAAAAAATTATAATACTGATTTATTTAAACATTACATTTTAAATCCTTGTAATTGTCCATTTATTGAAATTAATTTGTTTTTTCTATTTCCTTAAATAAATATGCAGTAAATTATATCAATATGAAACGTTAAATGAAATGAAACGTGCTTTTAATGAATAAGACGTCTCTCTTTGGCGGTGGAAAAGGGAAAAGTTTTATTGAGTTTCTTTGTATAGAAATATTTTTTCTTTTACTCTAATCTGAGAAAAATTGCTAAAAAAAAAATTATTATTCTGGTTTAAATACGAACAGCCTACTATTAATTTTCGTACTGATTTGCGAATCTATCAGTACTGCATCGTCGATTAAGTTATCGAAGTATCGAGAACATTGAAAAATATCTAATTTCTCCTTTTATCGGAATACAATTGAATTGAAGGTTATGGAATACGATAAAAGCATGGTTTCGGTACTAATGTTTTTTTTTTTTTTTAAGAAGATTCAATATTCCAACTCTACTTAGTGAAATAACGAATATTATAGTTTTAGGGATAGATACAGTAAATGATGAAAGTAAGAAGAGAATATTACGTATTTTTACCCTTTATAAGTGGAACTAACCTTTCCAGGTCATGTATTTCGACAAAAAGTTAAAGGAAAATCATGTCTGGGGCTTAACAGGTATGGCCTTGAAGAAAAAAAAAGTCTGGTGCAGATTGCTCGCACATGGCTCAGCTGTCCTGCAAGACTAATTCGAAGTGGACCAGAACTGGCAGCCGATGACGGAGTACCGTGATGTGCCTCTTTCGAGCAATTAGTGAGCCTAATGAGAACGCCCTCCTGGCTGAGGATTAATACATGTCCTTAAGGACTCCTTCGCCACGGCAGGTCCTTAATGCCCATCGGACGGCGCCCGGGCGTGATCCTGGCACAACCACAGAGCGGCCACCGTCTTCCCTGTTATCATCCCTAATAGCGTTCCCGGTCATTGCTCCTGCGGTCACACTCCATCTCATACCAGCCTCTACTTATTTCGTGATTAGTTGTAATTTGGGTCTTTTCTTACCTCGGTTTAACCGTGTAATCTTTACTACTTTTAAGGCGAAGGCTACTTAATGCTTTGGTATGATCAGCATCTGGATCTTGTTGGAGAGCTGGGCACAACCGTACCATTAGCCATATGCCACTAACTAACGAGACCAATGAGAGAGTATCAAAATGATTCGTGGATTCGTAAACATTTCTTTTTCTTATAAATTTTCTAGATAATTGTTAATACACCAATAAATAATATTTGTATACTCTATGCAAAATGTACGAATAAAATGCAAAATAATTAACTTAATATTAATTATTTTTTCACATTTCGAAAAAAAAACAATGCTAGTCTAAATTGGCATTTTCAATTAACTTCCAGGCTTTTGGAACTAAGTTTCAAAGTTGATTTTTTACTTATTCCATTACTTACTTTAATTTAATTATTACTTTGCTATCTTTACATTATTCCAAAATGGCGGAGAGTTTTAAAATAGCTTATTGAGCTATGTCAAGGAATAACGATCAAATCTATTTTATGATTTCAATTACTATTGGGAATATTTGGGGAGCAGGGAAGCTCAATGAGTAAGGCGCTGTGCTACTAACTCGTGGTATTCAGCTCTGGCAAATATTATTCTGTTATTTTAACCGTGAGTCAATCCTGTGGGCACACCCAGTCTCTATAAAGTGTTAGACATACTCTATAAACGGTAAGTTAGGGACAAACCGCTAGGTTGAACGTGATCTTGAAAAAATCTACCTCCTTGTATCACCATTATTAAAAAAAAAACAGTACTTCTTTAACAAGTACTAAATTCTGTCCCTTTAGTTAACAATTTTATTATATTTATTTATCAGTTAATTTTGTATTGTAAAGGGTTAATAACCATTAAAATATGGGTTAATACTATTTATTTATTATGTTTATTGGCCATTGTTTTCTGAAATCAGTTTACCATGATCAGAAACAGGCTGTAATAAATAATTAAATATTGAATTTTTTTCAGCGATTAAAACCGTCTTTATAACTGGTCTTGTCACATGGTGCTTTTGCATTTCCACATAAATTTCTAATATTATTCACTCAGTCTTATTCACTTGATCATATACTCCTGTATATCATGGTATGCATATGATGAAATTGGTCATATATGTTCTTAACTCACAAATGAATAATCCTAAGTTTAATCGTATGAAACAGCAGTGCACAACTTTTTTTTTTTCTTTTTTTCTCAAAATATTACATTATTTATTGATAAGTATTACAATCTGTGATTGTTGGGCAATAGGTAATAGTGAAAACTGATCACATTCATACTAAAAAAAAATAATAACATAAAATAAAATAAATAAGTAAACGAAAAAAAATTACATACAAAAAAATAAAATCTCTCTCTAAATATATGTAAACAGAAGGATAAAAATCAAACTATGTACATGAAAAGAAAAAAAACTAATATTTATTATTATAATAATAATAAAATAAAAATAATTTATACCCGATGCACAACTAGTATAAAATATAAATACAGGTCTTATAAACTTTTCGTACCAAATGGTAACAGTTACATAGACATAAATTAACTTAATTAGATAAATGATAGAACTAACCAGAATAAGACTGGCCCCTTCATTACTTCTAGAATGTTTGGGCTTCGCATTTTTTGAGACTATTTCGCATTTAATTGTACTAGAATGACTATGCCATCAAGAATGCTGTATCATTGTTATTGCTAGTTAGTTATGAATCCCTATTGTATCTTTAATAATTCTAATTTGAAAATAGTAAAAGGATTGTGTTCATTTCTCGGGAACAATTGATTTTTCTGTTTCAAGGTATCCTATGGTACTTACAAAGAGAGTTTTCTTTATAAAAGAGTTGAAATGTGCCCTGAAAACGAAGCTTTAAGATCGGTGAGATAAGCTGAAAAAGAAGTACCTTGGCTATCTTTACTCGCCATCTCTGCTCTTGCCTTTATTTATGTGCTACTAGTTTAGCCACAACAAAAAGGTTCTCAGTTTCTGAAAAAACCCACTTTCGATTCCTACCATCGACTATCAATGGTTAGTATTCGATTTCTTTCTATTAAAAATAAAAATTAAAAAAAAATGTTTTTAATTCTATTATAAATATTAATCAATTATATTATTAATCATAATATGGAAAATATTATTATTAAAATCGCGGACTCAAAACTTTCTTCATAGTCAATGCAACCTTTTACGTTTTCAACAGAGCGCTACACCATGACCTTCATATCCCTTTTGTGTTTGACCTCATTCCAACCAAATTCTCAAAATTTGGTTCCATATAAACCTTTTAATTCATCCTAATCCTTTGTCTCCATCCTTATTCAGTTCCACCCATCCTTACGATCCACTTCGAAGGTTGAAGCGGCAGTGGACAAGAGACCTTTGTAAATTAAAAATCGACAATTGAAGTTCTGGCAATGGACAGTTGCTCCGCTCATGTAGAGTGATTGCGACTTTAGCGCACTTACTCAGCCTCCACTGGCTCATTACCAGTACACAGCATAAGGAATGCGCTGGGATCTCAAACCCTGCTCT
>NW_027106849.1:1545266-1547002 GCF_000696795.3 Halyomorpha halys | reverse complement strand
ATTCAATAAGACGTTAACAAACTTTGTATGTTTTTCTACTATTAAAAATAAAGAAAAGAATATTTACTTATAAACTAGTTAAACATATTTCTATTTAAGTCACATTCAACACTTGTAGGAACTATATCTCTCTTTACTTCTTAATTTTTTCTTGAGATTAAAAAATTGTGGAACAAAATTACACGAACTGTAAGAAGAAATCTCCTTTTATTGTAAATTTTACAAAAATTGCTTTATCGTTTGTTAAACTGATATATGTATATGATTATATATATATTGCATACTAAAAGGAATTCCAATCAGATGGTAATCAAATAAAAAATATTCGTCGAACTTATATGTTATTTTTCAAAGTACATTTTGGATATGGAATGAAAAAATATGTAAACATTGTATTGTTCATTATAAATAAAGAGCTATTTCATATTTTTTTTTTTTGGATTGTTTTTTTATTGCTGAAAAGAATATGAAATCACTCTCTAAGAGATAGTAGTAATATGAAAGAGGTATGCATGAGACGTGTGGAATGCAATAGTCCATTCATCATCCATCCTTTTATCATGATATACTTAATTGTTGTCCGACATTATATTTAAAATACGTCTTCAAATCCTCTAATGTGATGTACATTTATTATAGAGACAACTTTTTCTTAATCACAATTTCTTCTTAATTATTTCTTATCCTTTGTTTTTGTAACTCCCCGTACTTATAAATCATTGAAGCCCAGAGAAAGGTGTCCGAACGTATATTTTTTTTCCGGAAAACTTGTGCTTGAATGTTTTATCACCTGGATCTGATAGCTTGTGACTGGGTTTCTATATTATATTTAAGAGATGTGGAATTATAGATGGCGCGTGGACTAGGAACTCTGGCGACATGGGGAAGACGTTAAAAATTTAATAGCGAAACGTTTCAAGTTGTCCCAATCTGACCGTAATCTTACGTCGCTCCACGTGCTATAATATAATATTACGAATAAACGAAAACTATTATTCTTCTGCAGTTTTCCTTTATAAGAAAAAAATAATAACTAGAATTCTAAATTATTTATAATTTTTATCCAAAAGATCCAGAAAAGACATAGAACCACTTTAAAATCCACCTTTAATAAATTACTAGAAAAAAGTTGATTTTCTGATAAAATATACGAAATAGTGATGATTTTTTTGGCATTGTTCTATAAAAATGTGTTTACAATATTAAAAAAAAAAATGTCAAGTTGTATGGACTAAATATTTTTGGAAAAGATGGTGATTGGTTTTAATTTTTTAAAACGGCTAAGGACCAAAATGTTACAAGTTTAAGTTTATTGTAGACTAAAGTTTTGTTCAAAGTTTTTATTTATAAATTCCCTTAATGTGAGGTTAAATACTGTTCTACTTTGTTTTCTTAATGTATTTGATTTATAATATAAGTAAATTGCATTATTAAATATGAGAAACATTTACAAGCTAACATCTTTCACACTTGTATTGTTGATCACATGGCCGATTAAGCGGCAGAACCTACAATAAACCTACAAATTCTTTCTATTATATGTGAATTACCACTAAAAAATCGGTTAAATCTTAAATGTTCATATGAAAATAAATATCAGATACTATATTTTACGATACATTATCATCAAGTTATTAGACCATGTTATTTAATCCTCGTTTATTGCTGTTACTAATAATAATGTAGATATTCAATAAGACGTTAACAAACTTTGTATGTTTTTCTACTATTAAAAA
>NW_027106849.1:1531080-1543763 GCF_000696795.3 Halyomorpha halys | reverse complement strand
CACTACATCATAAAATATGTTATCACAATAAATAACCATTCAGGTGTAAAACAATAATTAATAATAAACTGTTGTATAAAGAAACAAGTAAACAACTCTTAGTAATTATATTTTAACTTATAAACGTTTGAATGATGAACTGTTGCAATTATGTTTTTTTATGAATTATAAACTATTCCTGTTGGAACTACAGAAAATTTTTGGGAGTCGTATAAAACAGTGGTTAAAATTAGAACTATGCATCATTTCAGTTTTATGAAATGAAATAAAAAAATTATCAAAAATTAATTTTTCTAAATGACAATAATAATAAAATTGATCTGGAATTACGAAAACCCTAATTTTTTCATTACAAAAGAATGTAAATGATATGAATTTATTTTATTTAAAAAGTTCTTTTATAATATCTTTTTATTAAGATAAATTTTAATTCATAGAAATCTATTAAGCACAATCTAGTAATAATCGTAATTTTAGAATTTCTTGTCTCAAAGCGTAACCTTAAAGAAAAACATTTTATCGAAAATGTACTCTGTCTCGAACTCTTCAATATCACTTATTCATGAGATGTTGACACCTACTTTACACTTAAGTTATTTAACGATTTCCTTAAATTAAGTATAAAGTGAAATTGCCGCTTTTCCGTTTTTCCTTTAGCAAAATTCCCGTTATAAACTGGAAGGTAATTACTTGGGAGGATACAACCGAGCTGATCCTTAAGGACCTCTTAGTGTCCTTTATAGGGGTGTCTTTAATTCATGGCTTTTTAACAACTTCCCCGCTAGCTTCGCGCTCCAGCTAACTCACGAATTAACGACGATTAAAGCTCAGTCCAATGAGACTTGAACAGAGGCAGAGGTAGAGGAGCTCTGTAATTCTTCGGCTCGACTTCAATTCAGACGGAGATATTTTCTTACTCTACAAATGTGTCTTAGTTAACTCCTCCAGTTACTGAATCTCTATTTAGTTCAACCTCGTTCTCTTTCTGCCTTTGAGGTATTTAGAGGTCCGTCTAGCTGATCGCAGTTGAATGTAGAGAGCATTACTTTTATTGTGAATAGACCTTTTTTTTTAAATATATTTATTGACATTAAAGCTTAAGAAATTAAAACATGAAAATATTTTTATTAATTATTTAAATTTTTGCATTTTAATTATTAAAAAACTGATTTTTTTTTCTATTGCCATTGATCACTTGATCTTCAGCAAGTACAAGGTAATGGAACTAGATTGGTGCCTCGGAAGACCCAATTTCTTTAAAGTGGGAACTTGGCCTCCTGGTCGTGGAGTTACATAACATTAAACAAATATGCACGTAATGCACCTAAGACTTGCATTGATGCATATTTTTTCCCTTAACAGTGTTTCACCCTATTCTACAGTAAAATGAGATAAGATATTTTTATTATTATGACTTATTTTCTCCTTTCCAAAATTACATTACTAACCGACGTTTCGGAGTCCTCTTCAGGATACTTATCGGTGTTCAGATTCCTAAGAGTTAATTAGCATTTTCCGAAAATATTTAACTTTTTTTTTTAAATTAACGATGTAGATTTATGTATTTTAGACATAGGGAGCCAGAGAGAGTAAGAATGTTATTGTTTTGATAAGAAGTAATCCTAAGAAGGAGAACTCCGAAAGATCGGTTTGTGTTATAAATATTTTTTTAAATAAAATAAAATTTTGAAAATAAGAAAATTGCTATATATAAATATATATGATATACGTTGAACCTTTCAGGGCTAGAAAAACGGTGTATAAAGAGATTTTTAAAACTGGAAGTATTATCTTCGCTCGAACAGACCAGGCGACTTTTTGAACAGATGTTAAAATAAAACACATTTTAGAGGACAGTTGGAAAGAGTATGAATTGTGAGCTTATGCTGGACAATTCTCGTCTTTTTTTTTCTCCACCGAGCTTCTCTTATATTACAAGAACGTTTGGAATAATTTTTAGTAACTGTTTGGAACGAAGCCATTTGGTGCTGTGATTTATGCTGTAGTGTGAATCATACCGTCGTTTAAGCTGAGATACCTCAATGATATTATTGCAATACTTTAAAAAATAATTAAAATTCAATGCTTCATTCTAAAGACATCTCGTTCCAACCATCGTTTTTTAGAATACAAACATAATTTTTTCAAACCTCGAGGATTCTTTTAAGGAGTCTTGAGAATGAAACATTAATTTATTTATTTTTTTACGTTTAATGAATTTTTTGGGGGGGTTCGAGGTATGTCAATCTTCCTAAAACCTTCAAATTTTTTATGACTTGGGTTGTTGTTGCTACAACACAAAGAAATATAAATTTCGCTAATTATAATCGGAATCAATAGTCAAATTCATCAACAATTTTTTAACAAAATTCTATTCCGAATTATTTACAATTAAGGTGCAGCAGCTTACAACATAATGACTGCAACTTCATCCCACAGATTGAAACCCAGTTTTATGTAAATACTATTTCCTATTAATTATTTATTAAGACCATGACTTATTTTCCAGTTTATAAGTCAGTTACTGAATTTAATAATCCTCTGAATATTAGTAGTTTTTGTAAGTTAATTTTTCAATACAACTTTTTTTATCATTTTTTTTTGCATATTATTTTGATTAGTTTTCATTTTATTACCTTTAACTTCAACAATTATTCAATAATTATAGCATATATGTCGTTCTAAATCCCTACATTTTCAACTGTTGTAATAAGTTGTAACAATACCTAAATACGGATCACCAGGCTGTTCTATTAATATAGAAATTAAAAATATATAAAGATATGTTTGGTATTTTAAAATGAAAATAATTCTAAAATATTACTTTACTATTGACTCAATAACTTTCTAAATATTAAAAGACTTGTCTTGATATAAAAGAGGCTGACTTACACGTAGTAACTATAGCTAGGTTTATTGAATTTTAAAATGATATTTCTAAAATCTTTTCAGAGTAAACAAGTTTCAAAATATTATATTCCACAGTTAGCAAGTCGTGTATACAACAATACTAGGTGGAAGAATAGTTGATGATATCAATGCCTTAGAGCGTTTCAGATGTGTCCAGATTTTTATGAAGTACTGTTAATTGTCCGAGGTTATACATCTACATTGAGAAACTAATTGTGTTTAAACAAGCATGTTATTGTTTTTTTTTTCTTAACCTAACAATACATTCTCATCCTCGTTTCTAAAAAACCTTTAATTTGTTTTCCAAATTTGTTTTTCTCAGGACCTGGAATATAGTTGTTTCTTCTCCGTATGTACAAGACGTTTATTGGTATGATCTTTACAAAGAACTACCTTAGTTTCTATAGATCCTTAGTTCCACAATCCGAAGCAGTAGCTAATACATAGCAGCCTGCCAACAGTTCCTACTGACATGGGCTGCTGTCAACTCCTCGGGCAAATACAATCGTTACCTCTAGAGTTGACACCCAAAACCCATTAGCTGAGTTCTCATCCCGTCGCCGATGTTTATAAATGACGTACTCCTGCCGAAGGTAAAGAAAGAAAAAAAGTGGTGTCGTATAAAAAGACTGTAGCACTTGTGGAATGGCAAGGATCAATGAGCGGATACAGCTGTCGCTTTTTGGACTTGATCCAAAAAAATGAAAGAAAAAAAAATCGGTCCACCGCCTCTTGTGTGAACTATCGTCTAAAGATAACAGGACAGTTCGAAAAAGACAAGGAATACTTATCCACCCCTGCGATTACATTACCATAAATCCTCCGCATGAAGCAAAGGATTCTCGATTTATTAATACGCTGCCGATATGAAAGTAAACAGGAGTCCCCTTAGAGCGGGTGCCAAGTCGCTATGTAATGGCCCGGATCGAATTAAATCAACATTAACAGGTAACTTCTTTGTTTATTTATTCCCGATGGTCTCCTTTGGGGCGTCATTTCCTGTAAGGGCTTCCTCTTCGGACGTAAATAGTCAACCTACATCCCCGATCTTCCGTCACGTCTCCTCCGGCATCCTCTGAGCCGAGATATTTTTGACAGCCGTCATACTACGCTGCCACGGCGGTATGTGTTCTAGTTATTATTTATGAGGCTGTCTCTATCAGTTTCTTCCAGCAGTATTTTATGAAGACCTTGATACTAAAATTAGTAAGTCACGCAGTTATACTAAAAATAAAAAAAAATGAGCTAAGTATTCAAGGACTCCTTTTCCTCATACAACTTACATTCTTGGGGAATATTCATATTTACTATACGGACTCGAAATAAATTCTGCGAACTAATTTTAACTACCATATACCCATTGATTAATTATATAATTACAGATTGGTCAAAGATGAACGTTCTAATAGTTACTATTTCAGATATGAGTTGTTTTTTTTTCATTCATTCTTGGAACATTGTCGTATGCACTCATCATAAAATTATTATATAAATTTTTATCCTCTCAATTAATTTTTAGTTAAAAAAGTGATGCTGACAGTTCTTTATCATAAGTAAACATTTAGAAGTATTTTTTTGTTTTATATTTTTGTTTTAGTGTGTCCATAAGCACTGTTATCCATAATTATCCATGATATATTGAGAACTTTATTCCAAAACTTAGCTCAATTTTTTTTCTAAAGTAAAGTTATGAGTGAGTCTTGAACGAAGTAAAGTCTTGAGTTGGACGAACTTGTTTAACTTCAAGATTCACTCAGAACTTTGCTTAAGAAAAAATAATGTAGTTAGGTTTAAGAATCAGGGTCACGACATTTCCTAGAAATTATTGAATTATTTATGATAAAATAAATGTTAATAAAATAAGAAAGTTATTTTTTTATTTATTTAAAATTATTATTTTAGTATTTTTTGATAATCTAATTTTCCATTATTATTTTTTTTTCTGTATTATCCCCAGTAAGGCACGTGGATACTAACTCCAAGGACCTGATTACGAATCTGGCTGTGAAAGAAAATTGTTTTCTGTTGCACTGTAGCCGTGAGTCAAGTTCTGTGGGTTCTGGAGCACTCCTGGGATCCACTCAGCCTCTTAAGTTGGGTACCCCACAATAAGGTAAAAATCAGGCGCTCGAGCACTGACTGACCAAATCACCTTCTTGCACAACCGTTGGTCTAGTAATAGTACGCTACAAAGTACTGAAGGCTCAGGGGCTTCATGGGTTGTAGCGGTATAGATTATAATTTTTAATTAATGTATTATTCCCATCCTTTTCTTAGTATAAGTCACGAAAGTGTCTTTTCAAAACATATGATAAATTTCATTAAATTATAAATGTATCGATTTTATTCAACGTTTGTACCCCAATCATCTATACTAAATCTCTTAAGGCTACTATATACATAATTTAACCATTTAAGATATGTACATCGTCAATACGTACCTTTTAGACATGTACATCTTAAAGCTTAGAACACGAGAAAGATTTCTTTCTGTCCATATTTGTGTTCAAACAAAACAACATAGAAAATAAATGGGCTGGTTAGAAAAAAAAAAAGTTAGGGTTTACTAAGATAATTACAGTAAGAGCGTGACCAGTAGTAATAGCATGAACAGTCCATCAAGATAATTAAACCATAGCAACCATTAAGGTGGTACCATGTCAGGGAAATTTCCATATAATTTTTAAATTTTATCGAAACCCGTGTAAAAATTTAAATACTATTAATTTTAGATATGTTACACCCTTGTGAATGATTTCCTCAATTATACCTTATTTTATAAATTTATTCAAGGATCATAATAATCTTCTTATTCCCCACTCTTTCACGCATTATTTGTCATTTCTACAATACCACTGTGAGTTTAGGATTAGCGAGTATGATCAATAATTTTTAAAAATAAATATAACTTATCGTACTATGTTTTGGGACTATTCCAAATAAATAGTCAAAAGTCGGGCATAATACTTATTCATTTTATATTTATGTGTAATATAAATCGATTCCGTTAGTTTAGCTTTTTTATACTATATATTTTGATACTATATAATTTAAATTTGTATAATATATATTTTATATTTGTATATTACTCAACAATTAGACTATATTTCTTATGACAACTGCTTAAAACTGTATAATTGTATAAACTGAAATTTTTTAACGGGAATACAGAATTCCTAAAAATATTGCCAATGAGCGTAATTACATTAAATATCAAACCTTTATGGTATAATTCACTTCAATATCATCTTTATGAATTTTAATTAAATAAAATGATGTTTCAATGACTTCCTTATTCGTACTATAAAAATTATTGAAATAAAGTAAAGATCTCTTCGAATATTGAGACCTTCCTTGACATAGGAGTCAAAGGCCGCTGACAGGTATTAAAATCTAAGATGACTCTTCAAATCTAAACCAGAGGTAATATTGACCTTCCTAAGAGAGCCATTCCACCAGCAAACAGATTCTGAGGGATTGCGTCTTTTGATGAGGTTGTTTTTTTAAAACATTTTCCTTTGTTTATTTATTCAATTTTCTTTGGGAATTAATTTCGTTTTTACCTCTTGTAACGACATTATGCGGTTTATTCTTACATTCAAAGGAGATTTAAGTTTGTTTCGAGATTATTCATTAAAAAGTTTGCCATATTTTTTTTCCTAATTTTTTTTAATTTTAGCTTTCTATTGTTCTACTAGCTTATTATTATACTAAAATTAATTTCTGTCATTTATATTAACAAACTAAATATTCAGACAGAAATAGGAATTTAGAAGGGTACACAACGCTGAATACAGGGATCTGCACACTGTAAATATAATACATATGATTAAAATTTGGAGTGTAAGGTTGTTAAACTTAGTAATGTAGATCCCTAATTACTTAATAAATAATTATCCCGTGGGTAAATATGATCTTGTAGTTTTGGGTTTGGATAGGCGTCACTGGACGGATGTATATAGACAGTGGTTGGTGGTATAGGCTTCGAACCTTTGCTATTGTTATAGGTTTTCTAAGTTATTATTGTTATATACCACATTAAAAATGGCATATAGTTTACAACCTATCAAAATAAATAAAAATGCCATAATCCGAGACCCTTCCACTTTATGATTATCTTTGAATCACGGATACACAGTGACCTTCCTGTCTTATCTGTTACGTCTGGTAGTTACGAGAGGCTGTCCTATCTGCCCGTCAAAGACAGAGAAATATTTCATTCTTCCAAACGACGACTGCTCTTTTGACGATCAAGATCTTAGGCAGTAGAATAATCTATCTAGTCTACAAAAATATTTTCATGTTCATTTCTCAAACTTCGGCCGCTTGAGCCAAAACGGGTTGACGATTTCATAATGTCAAGAGGACCGGTTGACTATTCTCATCTAAATTGGGCTAATTATCTGTTGGATTGTCATAAACAATCTTCTCCACTTTTCAGTGTTGGCTAAGTAATATCTATGAAAGCTGGATTTTTATTTGGTCGTTTAAATATATATGAAGATATTATTTGCTAAAAAATTGCTTATTTTCAACCTTCTATTCTTTTTGGAATCTATTTTAGTGACGCTTTTGTGTAATTCTTTACTCGAATATCAGTACAGCTTTTACATAATGTTAAGGTTATGTGAACAGGTAATTCTGTAATAATAATTACAGATTATGATTACATTTGGGGTATAGATCAATAATTGGGTATTTCAGATAAAAAAATACATGAAAAGAAAAAAATTATAGGCTGGTGGTTTTTAAGTACATACATGATTAATTTTTAACAGATATAGACAAATAATTGATGTGGTTCTTCGATCAAATGGAGGATTGTAAAAGTAGCTAATGTGGCTTATAACTACTAGAATTTTATAAATATTATGAATTAGTAGAATAATAAAAAAGTAGAATATTATAAATTAATGAGGAAGGTCGACATCTATAAACATCAATTAATACATTCATTCATATATTTTCGTCCAGTTTAATTTTTAATTCAGATAAGCTCAGTTTTGAAACTTTCTTAGGATATAATTTTAAGTTAATTACAATTGTCTATGTAAGAACAATTTCACAACTCAAAAATGAATTATACGTTTAGGGAAAGTCAACTTAAAAACATTTTACATATTGAAATACAAAATTTTAAAACTTGAAATAATATTTATTTAATTTTGTGTTTACTCATAACAGAATTTATGAAGTTTATTATTTCATTTAAATAATTGCAGATATAATTTAGCGAGATTACTTTAATAGTATTTTCGTAAAATAGTTCATGTATTGAGGTGTACAAAATTGGCCTTCTTTGGATTTCTTTTAGTGGTTGGATAATGAAAAGAAAAAAAGCTCTGATAAATTCCAGTTTAAACTTGATTATAATATATCTGGACTTATTATTTCTCATGATTCAGTCTCTAGGTGTTGACAACCACAAATCATATTTGGTCACATAACCCTTGGCACTAAATTATACCATTTTACAATATTTTCTTTTATTTAAGTTGAATTTTCTTAAATAATAAAAAAAATTATTGCTGGATTAGTAATATTGATTAGTACAAAAGACATATTCTAAAATCATTTTCGTATTCCCAACCAAGGATTTGGACGATTGATAGAATTAATCGAAGTAATTGATATTAAATATCTCAACATAATCTTGACTTCACATTAATAATGCATGGGGTCGTTACTTCATGTGGGTTCTAAACAGCAGTGAGTGAATGATTGTCTTAGATATATCCAATAATCGCATCTATTGGTATAGTTTCTTGTATATTTTAATTAATTTATTTTATTACTATAGTTTAATAAAATAAATAAGGACTAGATAGCAACGTGGATTAATTTTTAAAGAGGTCATAATCCAGTATAAAGAAGTTAGGACTTTATGATTTTATATTTTTAGCGCTGTGGGCTTTGAATCTTAAGCCCGTCAATAGGCAAGAGGGATGAGGAAGAATACCCATAACACCAGCCCTTAGTGTAATCAGAGGAGGAAATGGAGACAAACGATCTTCTTCTACTCCCCATATTCTTCTACCCTTCGGTGATGGGGCGGCTGAAAAATGGAATTTTATCTTGGGTGCGAATCTTCGATGCATCTCAATTCATATACCATTTCGGAAGTCAAAAAGGCTTTTCAACGAAGTGGCTGAGTTGGTACAGATTTGTTTTGTTTGGAACTGGATAACTTTATCATTTACCAGCTGAATGTTGACTCTGGAAAATTTGCTTTTCATTACTTTAAAAGTATAACTTTTGAAGATTTATTTAATGAATTAAAACATCGTATTATATCTTAGGCTTATTGACGCGTTTCTTTTCAGCTCAAATTGCTTACAAATCAAGCTCTGTCGAAAATGCTCTTGCATTCTTCGAGATCGCAGGTACTTAAAGATAAAATTGATCACCGTAGATACAAACGGGGCCATTGCCCGTAAGAAGAAGGAGAAAGATATAAGTCAGGATTAGTAAGGTTCAGACGACGGGATAATGGCTACTGGTGTGCCAGACGTTATAACCCAGATATCGTCCCTTCATGAGTGGGAGCTTCAATGGCATTCACTAGTGACAATAAGTCAACAATCGGCTAGTTGGGACATCATAAATCATTAGGAGCATAATGGTTTCCTTGTGCGTTAATGACACGATCCTGGAGCAAATAGTGAGGGTAGGTTCTTTTCTGAACAGAGGATACCCTCCAGCTAGAATGAAAGCATAACTTATTATTGTAGTTCTAAACCACCATATGTTTTATACTTTGTTTAATATTTAGTTGAACAATTATTCCGGTAACGTACAGCAAGATGCATCTCTTAGAGTACAATAAAATGTTTTTAAATTTTGGGTTTAATGTGAGATTTAATCAAGTATTTTTTGTTAATTATGAGAAGATAGTTGACCGTGGGGGGAAGATGGCTGGGGTGCGGTCAAAGAATAAAACAAATAAGCTAAAAGACTTACTTATTAGTGCCAAAGTTTCGGCCCTGAATTTCTAGCATCCATTGGGGCTCGGCTTAAAAGACGTTGATCATCCAAGTGATTGCCTGTTTTATTCTTTGACCACATCCCAACCATCTTCTACTCATATTTTTTGTTAATATATCACTAACGTCTATAAATGATTACAATGAGTATTTTATGCACAGATTTATTTAAAATAGATTAGTTATTTAGAAAAATGATAAATAAATTGATGTATACACTATTTCACAAACTTTTTAACACTGTTTATTTTTAAATGATTAGTGCATATCGTTGGTACAATCACAGTGGAAAATCCATTATACTAGAAATATGGCTGCATGTTTAAAGTAGCTGCTGATTTTTAATTTTGATGTTCCAAAATTTTGTAGATTTAATAAGGAACGAAAAAAATTTTATCGTTAAGCTATAATAAAGCACCTAACTCGAAAAACGTTATTACCATTTAAAAATTACATAGTCTAGTATATTATAGTAGAAAATGATACTTCATTCTAGATATATCTCGAAATAATTCTTGAAGTCAGAAAAAATTTATAGCTATCTTACAATACGATCGTTAGACGAAATGTCTTCTAGAATTATGTGTTGATTTTTTTCAGTATTTAGACTGTATTTTTTATTTATGAGTTATCACAGTTTCGGTATCTTTTATAGCCATAGCGAAGAGATTAGATACAATAAAATGCTAAAAAAAAAAATTGCAAATATGCAAATAAGCCACTTTGACACCTATGATTTTGGGGTATTTTTTTGTTTAAATAAACTAATGGTTGGTAGCATAGATGATTTGAGTCATTATTTATTTTATCTTTACACCTCAATAAAAAAAAAAATTATATATTTACTAAAATTAACTTTACTACTTGAGAATATGTAAATATGATGCAAATCATGACCATATTCACTATCTGTTCATTTTGTTGTTGAAGAAATTTTATATGATTTTTATAATTGCGTAAATAAAGTAAAAATACTTAAAATTAAAACCTTAGGAAGTTTGTGGTGCAATTATGTTTTGTTTACAGGAAGTGATAGAATGTGCTTGTAACTGAGCAAGTAGAATTGCTTTTAGTTGTTTGAAGTATGTTGTTACGATTACGTTAATGTTCGTTAATATTTACTGTACCATTTAAGTCAGTAGTCTATAACATTTAAGTATTAGTCCTGTTTGTGTTAAATACGTATTCTAAGTAATGCCATAAAAAAAAGAAATAGCTTCATAAATAATAAAAATAAAAAATAATAATAATATAAAACATTGTCTTTCTACAACACAATAATTCTATGGTGCGGAATAATATAACTGAAATGAGAGGGAGAGAAGAAATTAGCGAAATAAGTTAGATCTTTTGCACGCTGTTGATTACATTGAAATCATTATTTATTCTACTTCTAACATCTTGGATTATCGTGATATAATTTGTATAATTTACTTTGGAAAATGAATTTTTTTTGAAATACGAACCAAGTGGATTTAAAAAAAAGTTTAGAGCTCGTACAACACTTAACCTATTTGGTCATTTGCTACTTTACTCGCCCTTATAATAATTGTAGCAAATTGTCTTTTTTTTTTTTTAAATTAAAAATAAATAAATAAAAAAATTAGTATCGATTGCATTATTTATTCTATTTTCAGATTTCAAATCTAACACACCTGCTAGAGGAAAACCGCTAGGTCTAGAATTAGCATTCAACAGCTCAATTAATGTATTAAATGATAGCGGATTGATTACTTATAATGACTGTTCTTTTTTTCAATACCCAATCAGTCTCGAGGTTGTAATGAGCCTATAGGAGGGTCATTATAAATCAAATGGTAATTAATTTATGAATAATAAATCGCTGGCAATACCGTTAAAGGGATGTAGGGTGTCGTTTGTAGAGGATTAGGGATTATTAAACATTCAACCGGGAGCACCTATCCCGTTATTAATGTGTCAATTTGGAAGCCGAGTTTTTTGGGGACTCCGCCTCTTCTTTGCGTTTAGCCCAACACTTGTTTTTTTAGTTAATTTTTCTTTTATCGATTTTTTCTCCAATTTTGTAATTTCTTCCTCACTCTCTTAATTCTTCTGGCCTAACTTCAACTTCTTTTGAAAAAACTGATTTTTTTTTTTGTTGTTATTTTTATCACCAGGTACTAGGGTTGCCAAATAAATAGTTTTATGATCCTACTTTATTCTTTAGGTCTTTTGTCCCCAATATATCAGTTAGTTATAAATAAAAAAGTAATACGTTTATATGTATGTTAAGTACAAATTCATGTAATTTAAATACTACATATTATCAATAATACACAAATCTATTTTGAGTACAACTTACTTAATTAAAACATTGTAAAAAAGTGTTGATTCCATAAGTCTTGGGCTTAGTGTGCGCAATTCAATTTTTACTTCCAACTTTACACTTTAGGTTTAAATTTATTCTTTCATCAAAAGATAAGAAATAGTAAAAAGTTACTACTGTCATAAAAATCATGGAAATATGCATTTCTGAAATCAGTCTGTTTATTCAATTTTCGTTACTGTCCATTACCTTGTTGGGACATAGATGTAAATTTTTTTTTTTTTTAAATCTTCAACTTTCCAACCTTTCATGAGACATATTAGTTAGGAATTAAAAGTTCATTTATTTTATATTTTTAGCAACGCTTAAAAATATTTTTTAAACAGAAATGTTGACCAAATCCGGCATTTTCACTTTGCCTGGAATTGAAGTATATTTCAAGGTGCACATTAATGTCGTTTCCTTCATTCTCTTTCACATCACACAATCCACATCTTAATTTT
>NW_027106849.1:1516356-1530481 GCF_000696795.3 Halyomorpha halys | reverse complement strand
TTTTCGTTATAAATGAATTTATAACGAACTATAATTATTTTCTAGTATTTCTGTGTGAAGACGTCACTGGATATATATTTTTTTAATTTTCAAATTACAAAAAAACCAATCCATTTAAAACTCCTTCATTTATTTTAATGTATAATTAAGAAATGTCCTTTGGCAGGCAAATATTAACTTCAAATATGAGATGTAAAATAAATATTTGATTGGTATTAATAACGCATCCTTGTACAGAGCGGACCGTATGTACTTTATACTGACAGACACTTTGTAATTATGGGACACTGGCAGTAATATCACTCAGCTAATATTAATTTCCATCTATCAATATTCATGGCTGAATCGAGAGAATTAATTCCTCGAATCCGTTCATATTGTTCCTATAACCATCCTCAAACCGGTACAATGTTATTTAATTATCGGATATCATCTGAAATTGATTCCGAAACTCATAATACATTAATTAGCGTTAGGACTCCACTTAAAATTTGAAATTGTTGATTCAGAGTAATTTGGTTCTGAAATAATTATTTGAATACAGTACGGTGAAGTAATTCCTGCTATCTATAAAATTTTTGTAAGGATTTGCGTATGTATGTTATGGTAATAAACATTAAACATATTAGTGTTCGACTTTTAAAGCAACTACGTAGCTAGTTGACAGTTTGTTTCTCGTAACTATGAAACTATTTTGACGGTTTGAATCACTTAATTTTAAATACAATTAATTAAAAAAAAAATCGTGAAAATCAAAAACAATACGTACAATTGTAGAGTTCAGTTAAGACCCAGTTTTACAATCCATTCCCCCTTAAATCAAAATTAGCTTATTTAATCAAAGCTCCCATCATCGTCTTGTGATATCTTTTTCCCTTCTCTTATCAATATATATTTAGATTTTCTTCTTAAAATCAATAATTTTGGATTGGGGCAATATAGGTCGCGTTTCAAAACTATTCTAGCATATTCTGAAATTGGCATGGTTCATTCACCAAAATACTAGTTCTTCAAAATAGATTAAATCAACTATGTGGTGACACATTTTAAGTCAGAGCTTAAAAATATTTTACAGCATGTAAAGCGAGCAAAATAAATTTCGTTCCTTTACCAACTTCAACCACTTTTTTCTCATCCCTACAATTATAATTAAACTTTTCATCTCAGACGTAAGCCTAAAAGTTCTGCCCTAATTGCGGGATTAGAGACAATCCTCTATAAAGTGGAGAACTAACCCTTCAATTGGTGTGGGAAAGAAAGGCTATTAAAAATGGTCCTGGCAAAACCATCCTGTTCAACCGACAGTCCAAAATTAGTCTTTTGATACAATATTAGATTTCCTACATTCTAGATACCGAAAGTTCTTACTATGTTTAAACTTTTTATTGGAAATTAAGTAATAAAGGTAATTTATTATTATATTTAAGCCATTTGTAATTTGTTTTTTTAAGATTAGAACCAATTGAAAATTATGATGTAACTCTACAAGAATTAAGATTGTAATGTTGCATTTCCTATTGCAATTAACCAAGTCGTGGGTGGTGAAAAGCATGGCGAAAATGAGCTTAGGATTGAATCGAATTCGATTTATAATAGAAGACCACATAAAGTAGTATTGACAATAAACCATAAAATGGAATGGACCATCCACCTGAATGAATTTCCATCAAGTTTATAACTTTCAAATCGTTGTTATTTGTTTTCTTAGAAGTTAAAGCTATTACACACCCATCTACTAATGTTCTGTAAACGAGCTGAATAATGGATGGTGTTAGTCATTCAAATATCAATTTTATAGGCGCCTCCTTTCAACTCGTCTGCTTATAACGGAAGATGAAGGGATCACTTGGGGGCTATTTAAGACAGGTTAGCGCCGGAGGGGTTTGTAATGCGCGGTCGCACCTACGTGTTCAGTCGAGAGGATAACCTTAACGAGGACACGATAACGTTAGCACGATATGTTTCCGTTAATGGATCCCCGTTAAAATATTCGCCGTCGGAGCGAGGTCGTAGGTTAGCTACTCGGGAAGACGGCTCCAATAAAAGGCTCACCTTATGAATATATTAGGAAAGGATTTAGCGGATATGAATAAAGCTCTTAGCAGGCTTAATCCCACCCTTACGGTCGCTAATGAATTTTAATTACGGCTTTTTGTGTTGCCAGCTCCTCTACCTCGATATTGGTTTCTGAGGCCTCCTTTTCTTTTTTTTTTTCAATTTAAAACTTTTCTTCCGCTTTTCAGCAACTCCCTCAGAGGCACTCCGAAAACCGCACCAGTTTTCCCGGATGTTTTTTAAACCCTGGAATACCGCACGTCTCTCCTCTCCCCTCCACCAGCTTCTCAAATATTTACCCCAAGTTGGCGGGGGAAACTGCCGCCGGGAATGTGGGAAACGCCCGACATAATTAAGTAGAGTAAAGTTTCCTCCTGCGGGCTGAACAAAGAAGAGTTTTGGCGCTCTCCGGGGAAGAGAGAGGAAAATAAAACACACCGGGGGAAAAAAAACAACTCGAACGATATCCCATATTTCTTTCTGGCCAAACGGTCGTTCCCGTTGGGAGGGCGAGTACAAATTGACAAACTTTTAATTGAAAATAACCACTCAGGGCTCCCATGGAGCGACCGCCTCTAAAAATGGGCTAATTTTAAATCGGGGCGGATTATTTCGGAATCGGCAACAGGAGCCGGGAGGATTGGGTCCTCTCTCAAGAGAGGGCCATTCCCCCCCCCCTCCCCGTACCCCCTCACCATTATGCTAATGCTTTCACTGAAAAGGGCGCTACTGTAGTCCTTCACTTTAGATGTAGGCATTTTTAATTTTTTTTTTCTTGAAAAATATTTGATCATTGGTTATAATAAATAATTATTAAATAATTTTACTTTTCTATGACCGATTCACAAACTTACTATTTCATGTGATTTTTAAAAAAATATATTTTATTACAAATTTATGACTATACAACAAACCCCTTTATATTAATAATTACCAATATAAATAGTATACATAGCTTAAAACCTTACTTATATTATGCAAAAAGTTAAAAAAAGAAAATTATATATAATCTTTACATGCGAGTTTTTCCACTCCTCATGTTCACTTTTTCTAGGCTCTACAAGTTTTGATCAATATCTTCTCAGAATATTATTAATTTTCTAACATTCTCCAATTTATTTCTAGCTCATCTAACTTTGTGATTTCCAATGGGTTCATAAATTAGTGCATATACATTATATGGATACATATTAAATTAGATTTTAATTGGATTTAATGTTGGACACGTTTTCACGCGTCTCAAAGGCTTTCACACGCTAACCATTAAACCGGGACGGTTTCTTTCCGGCTACGAAAAAAAAAAAAAAAAAAGAAGGAAAATAAAGGGTTTAGTTTCAGTTACACAATGAAGTACATGGAGTTTTGCTTATGATATGAGTTTTACCGGCTTGAAAAAATATTGGTAGTAGCAGCCCATCGGCTACAAGATGAGTCAGGAAATACCTCACAATTCAGAAAAAAATATAAAAATGTTTGCGTATGCAAAGGTTCTTACGATTTGGACCAAAGCCCCAGGAAAATTGGTTATTTACATAAAAATATATACTATCAATTTAACCTATTAAAATCCACTCCTTAACCTTATCCAAGCGTAAAAATATTTCTTAAAATATTATTATATTAAAAAACTTAGTATAACAAGGGATTTTTTTTATGATTAAATCAACTAATCATTAACCTTGACTTATAAGTTACTATGTAGAAATGGTACGGAATCTATACTGACCTATGTTTTTGACAATTTTTCCTTCTAAAAATAGTATATCTGTATCTTATCAGTGAGTTTAATGTACCGTAGAGTGGTTGATAACATCCATTCATTGCAAATTAATTTTAATCAATCTTGGAAGCCCTTGACATTTAGCTGATTAGCAACAAAATTAGGTTCTAGTTTCAAGGTTATTTTGTATCCTAAGTATAATTATATTGTTGGTATTATATAATTTGTAAATATTGATTAATCTTATGTAAATGCTTCCTTGTGATTCCGAGGTTTTTCTGGCTAACAAAACTATATTATTATTTGTATCTGAGGTGATCTTTTTCTTTTAGTAATTCCTTATCTGTATTTTTTTTTAATAAGGAATTTTTTCGTCTAACAAAAATTACAAAAAACTATAATAAATTTACTCAGTACATTATTAGTTGATTGCCTTTTTACTTAAGGGATGAATTTACTCCACTAAAGTGAAAGGTTCTGTGTTGCGGAGTAAGGTACAATGGTAGTAAAAGGTGCCAATGGACTGGGAGGGAATGCAGAAAAGCTAACCTTTAATTTGGTGGTTACGAAGCTCTAAAGATCAAGAACGTTCATCAAACATTTATTGTTCGTTTGCTTCTTGAAGAAGTCCATAGATATCAACAAAAAGTCCAAAAACTGTTGCAAAGCAGACCATTTTTACGGAACTCAATCTTCTAGAAGCTTTTTTTCTCTTTTGTTTTCTTAATTTTTGGATTAGAATCTGTACCTTTGACATTACAAACATACAGACCTACTCATTTTCAAATTTGTAAACCGAGTTTTTGGTTAGCTCTTAAAATAGTTCTCTTAATACTTTCAGTAGTTGGCCTGTGATTATTTGGACTATCCCTTAGAATTTTGAGACATGCTCCATAAATCTGCACTGTAGGGAGACGCCGCCAAATGGATCCGATGATATATATGTCCATCCTGGAGGCTGGGATTATATCCGGTGGACTCCCCTAAGACAGAGGGTGGACCTGGCTAATGTGGAGGGCGGGGAGTCTGTCGCCTTCGTCGGAGCCACCTGTCATAGTTTATAGTATGTGTTATGTTATCTTGTTTATTTGTTTTGGCTATTATAACTTTTAGAAATTAAAACTAATCAGAAAATAAATAATCATCATATGTTTGATATAGAGATCAATCAACGTTTACCTATGTTTCGTAATTAATTAAGTTCAAATCATAAACTACAGAAGGTTAAAAAATTTGTATAGCACTAGCATCATTCTCATCCCTTCAAAGGAACTAAATAGGACGGGCAAAATCCTTGAGAAATTATTTAAAATTCAGTTTATCGATAATTATTACGACTACAAATTTGTTGGCTATAATCAAAGTGAAATATTAAGTTCGTGGAAAATGGTAAATGTTTATGAATAGAAGGTTCGTAGTTCAGATCCAGTCTTATCATATTCTTCTCATAGAAACATCAATTCCAAAAGTTATTGTTGTCATAATGCTAACGACAAACAAACTTAGGATAATAGTGGACATAGTTGTAAGAGTGAACAAAATATATTTTTGTAGATCGTTCCGAATCGACTTTTAAATAAAATAATTTTTTAACTAATCTTTAATTAGATCCAAATCTTCCTGAATTATTTCAGCTCTGGTTTTAAATGTGTAATTGCTGATAAAAAAATATACATGTTTGTCCTTTGGTGATCATTTGACGCACCTAGTGATTATCCACCATCGGCATTGTAGCAAGGGATGATACAATCCTCGAATTTTTTCTGGAACTACAGAATATACCAATTTTCCAATTATTATAGTTACTCCGCAATAGTTGGTGAGTAGTTAAATTTATGCATTAATTTTTAACTTTTAACTAAATTTTAATTAGGAATGGTTAACACTGATAATTTCTTAGGTTGAGACCTTGATTTGCATGAAAACGGTTTTCACAATTCCATATTTAATAGTCTTAATACCGCACGAATTTTGTAACTATCCATAGGTATATCACTGGACTATTTTACAAACTAGAGTGAACAATAATAAAAAAAAAAAGTGTCTAGGCAGAAAATGTAAGTCGTAATCAATTACGTAAAACTTTGATTTTTACAGTATAAAACACTTCTATTGAATATATTTTATTATTCTATAAAAAAGGTTTAGCCAGCAATATTTTACTTTGTCCTTGAGAAAAAAAATTGAAAATAATCGATTTTTACTCATCAGAAAGGCTGAGGAACATACAGTTAGTAGTAAACTGAATTTTCACTTCTTATAAGCTGTTCCCCCTGTGATTTTCCCTAATATTTTATTTTACCAGTCTTCTACATTTAATTTTATATCAACTAAGCTTAATATCAACTTAAGAGTCAAAAATTTATTTATTGCTAAATATAGTGATAATGGATACTTCTTGAAAAATGAGTTTCACTTGAATAGTAGAGTTCTCTATTCTAAATCTAGTGACCCATTTATGACGGCTCATAATAAAATACATGAACATAATGTAAATTTCTTCTCTGCGAGTGGAATATCCAAAGTTATTATTTCTCAGGTATTATATTTGAAGATTAATTAAAAATGTAATTTGTTCTAGCCTTTGATCTATGAATATGACTATTTCATCCAGTTTTGAGCTCATCAAACCGGTTCTCAACCATTCTTACTGGTAACAGCACTCAATTATCTCGGGTTCTAACTGAAAAACATTATTTCAAACAACTTGACAAGTAGGTGATACTTTTCGAATAGCCGTGATAAAATTAACAATTCCACTCCCAGGCATAAAATACACATCAAAGGAAATTATAATCTCATTTTGTTTCTTTTTGTTTTCCATATTAAATGAAGATCCCGTGTGCCCATGACCCAACGGTTTATGGCTGCAATGATACGGCTAATTACGGAAGATGATTCTTTTCTTTCAAAAGGCGGCCTAGCAATAAATTAATGAGTCTCTTTTAGGAGACTATTATGTGGGTAATCATAAGGGATTAGTTCTCGTCGTAAGTCATTATCGTTAAACGTATAAACGGCCGAAGTGGCAGCCGAAAAATTACTTCCACTCTTCAGTATTTATTATGTTTGTATTAGTATTCCTAAGGTGTATGTCCACGCTTTGTTTATGGTTTAACCTATTAGCTCATTTGATTCGGTGTATTTAGAAGAACTTAAACAAATAAAAAAAAGAAATATCCTTTTAAAACCCGCTGGTCACACGAATTTTGAGTATGGATTCAAGAAATCTAGTCTTCATCATTTTTTCAATATTACTGATAAAGGAAAAAAATGGTTTTACAGAAAGTTGAATTTGTAAAAACTATAACGGTATTTTATGCTATCATTATTTACAAAGAAATAGTTTTTCATAAATTGACCATTCTTCTCCTTTCCTCTCGTACAAAAAAAAATAATATTAGTTTTCCTATTTTGTGAAATGTCAAAAATATTGCTTCTCTCTATACAATCAATCAGAATCAGAATTAAATTAGTTTTTATTTCAGCCCATAAAAGAGTGTTCAGTTCTAATGATTCTGTTAAAAATTGCACATTACCAAAAACTTCAAAAAATGTATTTTGAGAGAAAAAATACTGAAAGATTTTTGAAAGTTCAAGTTATAATTATAATTTTTTTTTTTGGTTTTATTAAAACGAATAAATAAGAAATCCAAACTGAGAGCCCAAAATACTGCATACAATTTTTTTTTTTTTTTCAAGACTAGAATAAATTATCTATTCATATTCTATACACCCGGTTTGAGTTTTCTGTTTATTACTTTTATTAGGATTTCGTCAAAAATTAATAATTAAGAATTAAATGATTTTTTTTTTTTTTTTTTTTTAAGATTTTCCCTTTATTCTCTCAGGCGCTTAGTTTTGGAACTATTTAAGAACAAAAGAAAGCCGAAGATTCTTCAGAATATTACTCAAGTCTCTTTAAATGACCTATGTTATTTACTTGTTATTCGTTTCTGTTTGCCAAAGATAACTAAATAAAAACAGAAATAACTCTTATTTAACAGAAAAATATATTACGAATATTTAACAACTTTCCATTGTAGGTTCAGGTTATTCGCATCAAAGATAAGCTTGAAATTTTAAAAATAATGTTATCAGATGTCCTTCTGTTGTGTGTT
The DNA here is from genome assembly GCF_000696795.3 of Halyomorpha halys. NCBI lineage: Eukaryota > Metazoa > Arthropoda > Insecta > Hemiptera > Pentatomidae > Halyomorpha > Halyomorpha halys. The sequence continues at coordinate 1,522,585 of NW_027106849.1, read as the reverse complement.
TAAATATGCTAACGCTTTTGACGTTATTTCCATTTGTCTTGCTGAATCTTCGTGATCTTCTAAGAGTGATAACAACTGTCATATTTTTTTTTTTAAATAAAAAAAAATACTGTTATAAAAATAATTAACTTTTATCCCCACTATTGTGGATTTAGCGTATTTGTATTCTTTGATAAATTGAGAGTGTTTTTTTTTACTAATTACTGTTCTAATCAATGTAAAAAGATTGAATTGGTACCATTTTAGTTCAAGCATGAGAGAGTTTGTTAACCAGAAGTTAACATGCAAACTCAAAACTTCTTTTCTAGAACTTTTTCGTTTCTCTTGATTAAAAGAGAAAAGCTGTTTTCAATTAGGAGAAACCTTTTTAGTAAATCAGGTTCCCTCGTAGCATCGCATCTATTTGGAACCTAAAGCAAAGCAAGACCGATAATTTCAGTATCCAAAATTGAATATAAAATATTATGATGTTAAGATATTGGCAAATTGTCCAGCTTTTTTAAATTTTATTAATATTCAAATAATAAATTTTTGAATAATTATTTTCAACAATGAGTTTTCGTGAACCAAGGTTTTGCGTTAAGAAATATTATATTATTTGGTGGTATTTTTTTAGGTTTTCTGTATGAACTTTAATACTACAAAAAGTTTAAATATATATAATACATTTTTTTTTAACACTTGATAGTGTTTTCAAAACAGAAAATATTTTTTCAAGTTCTTCGAATATAGAAAAAGAAAATCGTTCACTCCTTTCATCCATAAGCAAGAGAAAAACCTTCAGTATAAAAGTAAATACAATTTTAATTTTATATTATGCTAATATTTAATGTTATACGCAGTCTGAAAATTGGCTTGAGATTTAATTATTATTAAGAAAATTAATCATCGTAAATTAATTTTTTTTAAATGATTTATGACTTCAGTTGACAATGTTACATCTGTTTATTGCGAATGAGGTTAAAATTATCTCTGAAATCCGTTCACTATCCACAGTCTTATTTAAGATCTTAACGCACTCGACTAAGCTGTCATGCCCAGGTTGTGCCAGGCATAGTAACTAGTGAAGTCAAGAGATGCCTGCCAGTTCCTTCATGTTAACCATTCTGCTCACTTGCTGAAGATGACAATCTTTAGACGCTTTTAGTGTGTTGCTAGGCAGCGTTTCATTGTTCTTTAGCTACTGCTTAGTAAAGCATAGGATTTCTGGATAGAGAATTGATATTTTCTAATAAGTTGCTTTCAAATATCATTCAGTATAATTATAAATCAATTTTCTGATTCAGTCAATAAATACAGTGAATATTGGATATTCCTTCCAAAATATCTATATAAATTAAAGAGTCTCCTAAAAAAAAATCAATAGAAGCTTGACAACTCTTATAGCCGAATTTCAATTTTAAATATTTTTACTGGAAGATTATTGATTGACCGTGTGTATAGATGAATGGAATATGGTCCGGGTGCGGTCAAAAAAACTCAAATAGTAAATAATTATACTATTTTTGTTGAGCCAACGTTTCGTCCCACGTTGCAGGGCTTCGTCAGGGCTAAAAAAGATACAAGCACTTGACATAGTTAGAAAAAAAACTTGACATATTCCATTCACTTAAATATTTTTATTAAGTTTTAACTTAGTTTTTTTAAGTTGGCGTATTTTTGATCTCCCTCATTGTCAATGAATATTTGTGGTACACATATATTTTAAAAACTAGAAAAAAATCATAAAATATATTAGTATGAATAAAAAAAGAGATTAATACTAAAGACTTTTCCCTACATCTGTATTTTTTATTTTATAAATTAAGAATATTTTATGAATATTCATTAATATTTCTAAAGAAAATTTTATAAATTTTCAATCAAGAACCATTGTATGGCTTATTTATTTAGCATATATTTTAATAAGATTTGCGTTTTATGTAAAGTAATATTGTGTTTTTTTGAATTAGTAATGTTCCATGAATAAAATGATGTTTTCATATATTTAGATCTCTTACTTCCCTTTTTCTTGAGGATTTATATTAATGATCTTTTTACAAGTATTCTCACTCTATGAACTCAGTTAGGTGACTTGTTCCCTTTGTATTCCCATAAAGATTTGATATGTCTATTTTACCTTAAGTGTTCGTTGAAGTATGGCAGTGGTGCTTCGGTGGCCATCCCGTTACTATCCTATGAAAACTTCAGTAATGACTGCACACCACGTTTAGGAGTCAATGCCTGTCTCTTTGTATGTGTTTATGACAGTGTACATCTACAATGTCTCCATAAAACGGGCTTTTAAAGAAACTCTCAGACATAAGTAACCGAGAAAGGGCTAAACCGTGTTCTTGAATTATGGCTTTTTTGTGTCAGATTTGCAGCTAGCTCTCTGAAGGTTCAAAGAGAGTACATTATTATTGTGAAAGGTTTATAAAATAATAATTGTATTGCTTTTTAATATTCTTGCAGTTATTTTTAAAGTAATGTAATGTAAGCTGGATTGTTCTACAATTTGTTGTTTTTATTATTATTATTATTTTTATGGGACACTTTTCTATAAGTAAAAACAGAAAAATATTTAATATCTATAGCAGTGGTTCTAATCCGGCCGAATTCTACACAGAAACAGCACTTTCCTACAATAAATTACTGAATCCTCGTGGGTTTTGATAATGAAACTAGATATTTTCAGTTTGATCGCTCATACCTATATTTCGTGCCTTTTCGGATGTTTTTATAATTCAATATTTGTATATGAACTGACGATATCCCAAGCAACTCCTTATCGCTACATAGACAAGCCATTCGACTTAAAATAGTTTCTGTTTGCTCAGCTCTCCTGCAAGGATGTGGTCTAATGATATGTGACCGGATGGTCAAAAGCTGCTTCTGATGCTGACGACAATGTCACGAGGGCCTTGAAACAGGCTACATGATTCACCAATTATCGCAAAGATCTTTTCACTAAAAGCCTCTCCTATCTGGAAAGGAGCTAATGCGAATTCGTAAGTGGTTGATAAACGCGTCCTCTGCTTAATGAAAACCCCTTTTGCGTTTTTTATTTTTCATTCAGGTATTTGCAGTGTTAACTGTATAAGGTGCCTACGGACAGCTTCAATTGACTATCTCATTATTTTATTTCTTTCTTTATTTTTTTTTTTTTTTGTAGAAATGCATTTGAAATCAGGCTAAGTGCCAAGCCAAGTTGACTGATTTTTTTTTTAATATTTATTGTTTTCATAATAATTTCAGCCAAATTTAATTATTTGCAGAGAAGTGTGCATATAATTGCGGATATTCAGAGAAATAAATAGCAGATATAAACAGAAATAAACCAACATAAATCAACATTCTTCTAAAACAAAAATTCACAAATAATTAATAATTGGTGATTATATTAATTGTACAGAACTAACTTATTTAAACGTAACAAATTTGTTTGATTTAATACTATTTTTTAATTTAATGCAATTTTAAATAATGTATAAATGTTTACATTGTTATTTTATCATTTATAATTACTGAATTAAATATTTTAATCTTTCCAAAATGAAATATATTTGTAAAATTTATTATAACTAGTTTAAATGTTTCGTATTAGTTAGTTTTGGTTTTAAGTATTTAAATCCATTTTTTCTTTGCTTTTTTATCAACTTTTCAAATTTCATTTTATAACGCTTTCGATGACTTCAAGTATTAACGTTATAACAAACTAGCATGTAAATGATTTCTATTTAAGGCAGAAAAATATCGTACTGGGAAAAGTGAAGTGCAGTTTTTTTGCTTGAAAAAGTTTGAAAATCGCCTGGCTCTGTTTGTAGCCACACATATATAGTGTAGAACAAACTTTTACACACAACATTTTTTTTTTATTCCAAGCTCTCATTTTATTTTTTATTCAAGAGCATATTTTTGTTGCAAGCACACCTAAAGTAAGAAGAAAAGTTTGTCCGAGTACACACTGCTGGTCTTGTATGAAACACTGGTAGAGGCTCTATTTATTTGGGTTAAACTGGGTCTGTCAAACAACGGTTCTCATCCTGACAAAGTCCACCATTAGAAAATAACTATCTCTTTCCTGAAAACTTTATTTTGATAGTACTAGTTTTTGACATGATGAAATACAGATACTACTTAAATACTTAAGACATTTATTTTTGAAGATGGTTTATCTCACAAAATAAATTCAATTACGATCCAGGATTGCCTTTAATAGGAACCATTTAACTTAGATGTATCGGTTGTACGTAGGACATCCTTCATGTCTTATTTCAATAATTTAATTGGCCCCATGCTCCAGTTACTGTAGAGTTTAAATTGATTGTTACCGTTCAGTTTAATGTTGTGTCGCAATAGTGCGAAGGCTGTACTCCGTCCTGAGACAACTTTCCTCCAGGATGTGCGTGGGCTATCCGTTTAGTGTAAATTAGAAGATGACGGATTGGTGTAGTGCTGCTGGGATGACACACCGGCGCTCCTGGTTCCAACCACCTCCTCGCCGGTGCAGCTGTTGTTTAGTCTACAGCCGAGTCTGATAACTCGAATGCCACATCAGTGAAAGGTCATTTTATTTTTATCTCTTTTTTATTTCGTCCCCACTTTCTTCATTAGGGCTCCTTGACAGGCCTCTTTGATATACCGAAACAGCTTGAGCAAAAATAAAAAAATGGCCGTTCAGTTTGAACTCTTGTCTTTCTTGGCCTGTAGCGATGGAGAAAGAATTCAATTTATTTAACAGCATAAACATTTTTTTTTCTTTTTCAAACCGTTATAAACTTCAAGGTATATCAAAAACAGAAAATTCATGAATCTATGTGTTTTATTTTTTATTTCATTTTAGCGGCATGAAGTATGTAAGTATAAATGCTATGCATAAAATTCATTGGTTAATGCTCATCATCTATCGCTGAACAAATGTAATAATAATTTATTATTATTTTTAATTATAAGTAAACTATATATAGTTAATTTTTTTCATTTATAATTAATTTTGTTTATTTTTATTTTTTTAAACAATCCTTTGTTCTTAAATAATGTTATAAACTTCATCAAATAATCATAAGTTTTCTACTCGACAACCTAAGTCAAATTGGGAATGAAAAATCTCCACCATAAGGGAAAAATGAAAATCAACTAACATTGCACTTCATATTTCTTTAATTTTTACAATTGAATGCCAGCAATCCCGCTGATGAAAAAAAAAGAATTCGAAAAATCATTTGCCGGCTCCATCATACAACCTTAATTTTCAAAATATCAGATGTAGTACTGTATAAATCTCTAAAAATACGGATTTTAGCAAGACTAATTTAAAACAATATATCACATACACTACGACAAAGTGCTTGATGCAACTTCACTTACAAAATGTGGAAATGAAGGGTACCAAGGAGGAGATCCGTTTGGATGAAATTTCAGATGCCTGCAGAGTATTCAGAAAAAAAAGGCATTCAATGTCAGGATTGAAGTATAATAAATTAAAACAAAAAAAAATTCTACAGATTGTTATTTTTCACTAGTCAGGATGTTAATCCACTTAATTTAAGGGTTTTTTATTGTCAGTAACGTAATTTTCTTTACAACTTTACCATTACTTTACTTTTAGTTTATTCGAATTTGATTTTAAACTATTTCATCATTCATAGAATAAATTTATAATCAATGCAATGTTTCATTTTTGATATAAATACGTTTATCATGTAAATATCTGCAATTTTCGAAATGATAACAGCGATAGACAACGTCACCCTGTAACAGAAGTTAAAAGATTCCTTATCTTTTTTTTTATTGCATCAAGTACAAATAATGACGCAATATAGTCTCTATGTTTCTCGTATTGATAAAAAACAACATCTAAGTTTTAATTTTTAATTTCTGAATGTTAATTAACGATGACTGAGACGATAGCCAATGTCAGCTGTCTTTTCCTTACCTTGAACAACCTTGAATGAACTATTTGAAATGAATGATTAACAACTCTACAACTTTATGCAACAACAAGGTCGGTTGGGTTAGGCAGACTGCTGGGCGTTCGTTCTCATTATGAATTCCTAGGACACATGTTCCATGTTATCTAATCGTTAGAAATCTATTACAGTAGAACCCCACATATCCGTTATAAAGGGAACCTACACATCATTACAAAAAAAAAGACATTCATTATTAATTAACTCATTTAAAAGTGAAAAATCTTAGTGGTATAAAAAACTTGTTATATTGTTGGTATGTATATATGGTCCTTCGA
>NW_027106849.1:1511406-1516306 GCF_000696795.3 Halyomorpha halys | reverse complement strand
AAAGTACATGCTTGTATTATATCATTATAATCTAACATCAAATTTATTTAATGTATTTTTATGAAAATACTATTGTAAATGTATATAAATAATTTTGTTTAAAAAAAATCTATCTTTAAAAAGTTTAATATTTCGTGCATACAACCTGTACGGGCTTCACGTGAGTATAGTATTACACAATTTTGCTGAAGCCTTCTATGTTATTTCTTGAGGAAGGACTTAAGGAGTTAATGCCCTTAGTCTACTTTCACACTAATACCTCCGGAGTCAGGTTACATATAATAAAATGATTTTCACTGGCGGCCTAACCAACTCTGAATCGAAGGAGGAGTCTTAATACGGTTCACGTTACCTGTGTAATATGTTTACCTTGGGAGGAGTTATCCGAAAAAAATAAAATTTTTGTAAATGTAATTACAGTTTAATACGCCGAACGCCTAATGTGACTTTTTCAGGTTTTATTTTTTTTGATGTTTTGATGCCTTGTATTGCATCAGTTTTATTTATTCACCTTATCAGTGGGGCCCACCATTGGTATAGAAAATTGCAGGTCTGGGTGGAAAAATATATAATATTTCCTATTTGTGAGAGCAAAGTGGAATAATGCAATTATGGAAACTGAGGTATAAATTTAAGACTTTTTTATTCCTATTAGTGGGTCAAATCATAGAATATTACAAAAAAAATCAAACTGCTTAATTAGATGGCATGCTGAAACTTTTTGATTGCTTTTAGTTGGACTGCATTTTATGCATTTTTTTTTTCATTTTTGTTTTATTTATTAATTTAATGAGTTTTACAATTTTACAAATAACAAATCTTGAAAATCATGGGAAGGAACCACCCATTGGTGGTACTTCATGCATTAATCTAAATTGGAAGGTCCCGTGGCCATCTTCTTTTCAGACGCCTCGGAGGATTATCAGGGATTGATAAGGATGAGAGATTAAGAATTAATGTATTAGGATGGGTAAGGAGTTTGGAATAAAAAGACGCATATCTGTTTTGGGTCAAATCTGCAACGAATGGGATGTTAAGGTCTTTGTAGATGAGTTTATTTGAAATGTAAAAAGGAGCATCAAGGATTTAACGTAGGATTTGTATGCATTTTTAATAATTATTTTTAAGGTATGATAACGTTGTATTTTCCCTCTCTTAATTAGTTGCCGAATAATGTGGTTATTTTTAATCTAGAAAAATGGAGAAATTTACTTTTTATATAGAACTTGCCAGTTTTTGGAGATTAAAATGGATTGTAAATATTGTTTTCCTTCCATCATGCACATGTATCGTTTCTGAATCACTTCATTTACAAAATTATGAACTGAGCAAGAAAAGATTTTGATTCATCAAGATGTCTTTCTCGACAAAATGTCCCGATTGCAAAACGTGTTTACCCTTAATGTCGTTATAGAAAAAAGTGGAAATTCTTTTTTAAAAAAAAGTCCTCTCCCTGAACTTCCACAGACTTCTTTCTCTCTTAATGACCCCCACAACCTGACCCTTTCGGTACCCCTTCCTTCTGGTTCTTTTTTTTTCGCCCCCGAGATGGGAAAATAATGCCCCCTTCCCTGTATTCATTGGCTTATCGAACAGGGACATATTCCTACAAGGAGCGGTGCGAAGAATAAGCCAATGAATAAAATGGGAAACACATTAGGGCAAGCATATATCAGCCTCCTATATTCCCTCCCCCTGCTCCATTTTATTTGTTTATCTCTTCCCCCACTCTTTCCCGTCCAATCGCTCTTTCCTTTTTATTGCTATCGATAGGTAAAGAATGGTGATTGGATCGAGTGGAAACCTAATCATGTATTTCATACAGACGATATTTGTTCGGGATTGCTTTCCTTTTCCTATTAAACCTTACATTTTTTCATCCAGTTTTTTCTGTTTATTTATTATCCTTCCATCATCGAATGATTACCCATTTTATTCAAATATTTTTAAAAATGAATATTATATATTTAGCTTGAAGACCAGATAAATGATATTCAATCAAATATTATTTCTGCCTATCTTAAAGTAATAATTTTGATTTGAAGGGACTTTATTTTATTATTCGATTAAAGCCTCTTTATCCTGTATTTGTAATTATATCATTGTCATTATCTTCATAAAATTAACAAAAAGGGAAATCTCTTTGACAATGACTTGAAAGACTACTGTACTATGATTAATTTAATTTTTCTTTTCGAAATTCTGTAAACTCTATTCATATAATTTATACGTTATCATACATACAATTCATTCATCATCCTACTTATAATTTATTCAATCTCTTCTTCCATTTTGTTGGCCTAAGTCTTGTCGATAAGAGGGTTTATGTTTTTTTGTTGACGAAAAGACAAAGATTTTCACAATGAATGATTAATTGTTTTATTGTTTTTAGAAGAGAGTCATGGTTATGATTTAAATTTTTTCTTATATCGGAAACTTTTTAACAAGGAAATTTTAAACGACCTCAACTAAGATCAAGAGAAACTATCCATGACTAATCACTCAACCTGGAATCGTCACTCACAATTTACGGACAAGAAGTTATATAAGGTTATATTTTTTCATATAAAAAAATAGTTTATAATGGCTACAGTTAAACTAATTATTATTATTAACTCTTCCGTTGTTTTAGCAATAAAAATGTTTTATTAGTTAATTATTTTTAATTCCATTTTTTATGAGGTCAACAGTTAACCTTAATATAAAGATTGTAACTATGAAGTTTTTTATAAAACGATTCTCCTTATTTTAAACATGTGATTTGAATTTATATATATTAATATAGATATTATTGTGATTTTACAAGGTGGAATAAATAAGCAGAAATTATAATATATCAAAATTGAAAGTATAGAATATGATATTCTAACTTCAATTTCAATTATTGCTGGATTAATTAATTTATTGGATCTTCACTTGGAGTGTGAACCTGGCTCCAGAAGCCCTGATGAAGACTTGAAATTCTGGCCGAAACGTTAGCACTAATAATAATGCTTTTTGTATTTTGTGATCTTCGCTGACTGCAACTCCAATAATCTTCTCATGTAATATTCTTATCCCGCTTTTAACTGATCACCACCTTATTTAAAAATATTTGATTCTTTCCATGAGAAAATATTTCTATATGGATTTCCATGAGATAATTCAATAAAAGATAGGAGCCATGGGTGTGGATTATTAAACCTTTTCTTTAAACTGTGGGGCTAGTGCGCTTTGTTCATTTTGCTGGTCCTCGCCATTATGTTCTTGGCTTCCAGTTTTTTTTTTTTTTCAGAAACCAATCAAGTGCAGTAAATAAGGTCCCTTGATTAGCTCCTAAATAACCCGTGCCAATTAGACAGTTCACCTGGCTGCCGAAAAGTCATAAATCGGCGAAATCAAAGGCCTAACGAAGTCTGGTCCTCCGTGGACATCTCTGATTACCGAGTTGGTCTTCAATCAAGCCCTCTCTCTCCGACCATATTGAGTTAGCCACCGCAGATCTCGTCCCGACCAGAAGTATATCCGATACTGCTTCGATACCTCGGCTCAATATCGATAGCAAACTCGATTATGGGAGCAGAACTCTAATGAGATCGTTTCTCTATAGCTTTTAATTGAAATGTTTCTCTACGTGATCCCAAATAAGAGTCTGTTATTTTATATGTTGCCTTAGTTCTAGATATTGTTTCTTCATGGTTAAAAAAATATGGAGTTTTTGTTTTATTATTTATAACTTTGATACATATATTGTTTTTTCTGGCTGGCTAGATTTTAATTTTTATAGCTCACTACATTAAGTTTAAATGCTTCATTGTTTTTTCTTAATTATACTTGTTCTGGCTAAATAATGTTAAAAGAACCTTGTCATGTTTTAATTGTTCATTATTACCTCATGGAAGTTAATAATTATTTCATTAATAATTTGAGCCATTAACAAGCAATAATAAATTTATGTAAAAATTGGACTCATCTAGTTTATGTTCTCCTTAAACTAGATCCCAAAATTTAGTGTTCTTCAAAAGTGGTTCTTTGATAATGTATTTAGCCAACAACAGAAGTTCCTCTCGTCATCAATGGTTCTAATCAACTTTTTTTCAAGATTAAATCGTATTAATTTGACTAGTGACCATATTAGGAATTATTTATTATTTATGAACAAAAAGGTTATTCCAGGCTTAGTAAAATGTCTTATTGAATTCACAGTATTTTATTCTTATTTTTACATCATTAATGACTCCCCTAAACATCGGCTTATTACAAAAAATTACATTATTCTCATAATTCGCCGATTATGAGACACAAAAAGACAAAATTATATCCCATCTCTAAGGAATTTACACGTAATGACCCTGATGAAATGTTAATAAATGCAAATATTATGTGTTAGGTGTTTCATTAGGGACCGTAAACGTTGTTTTGGCCTCTCTTGATGACCAATTTGTAAGAGGCACCGTCTGATCATAGGGTTTGTTTTATTATAACATTATTCGTGCCGAGACGCCTTAAGTAGCGTTTCAAGAAGTAAAGATGTACTAATTGCTACCCTAAAACATTATGCTGTATTTATGTTCATTTTATTATTTAAATTTATGTTCATCGCTAGGAAATATCAAGTTGATTTCGATACGTCTCAAGCTTACATTATAGTCTAATTATTCAATTGTTTTAAATATATCATTAAAACAATTATATAGTTTGTAAATAAATAGTAGCAGTACTTCCTCACAAAATACTGTGCACCCTTGAATCTTTCTGAGATGTAGCAATACAGATATATATATATTTTATTAGTGTAGTTTATTTAGTGCGTACAATGTGATTATGCTAATTTAAAATTGAATTCTAAAGTATGACTTCAGTATATACTTTAAGAAATTGTCTTGCAAATAATTTTAGAAGTAAATATTTTTTTCGTTAA
>NW_027106849.1:1493454-1510794 GCF_000696795.3 Halyomorpha halys | reverse complement strand
ACTATAGTGATCTCTTTTAATAAACATTTTTTAAAGTTGAGCTAAGAAAGTTTATGTATTTAACATGTCTCTACAAGTATAAAGTTGTATAGTATTGTCTACGGCTCCATTCCTATGGGTCGTAGCGTGATATAATTCATAAAACCTCCCTGAATAAACGGCCTTCTAACAAGTAATGAATTTATCTAATCAGACAGATAGTTCCTGATTAGTGAGTTCAAACCAACTAACTCTTTAACTGTTTTAGATTAATATTATAGTAAGCAAAAAAGTATTAAATAACTTTTTTAATTTATCAAATGGCTATCTTGAAACAGCAATATTGACGTGTTTTCATACAACACTCCAACCTTCCCCGCACCCCTTCCTTCTCATGCTATCCCCCTATCGTTCTCGGTGTGGAACAACAGTGGAAGCAGAGATAGAGCTACAGCTGATTAGGACCTTGATCAATCAGGGCTCTGGAAATCGAGTTATGTTCTCCAGCCACCAGATCCTAGAATGTCTTCCTCCTCCGGGACACGGAGGAGATATTAACGGTCGCCATTTTGAATTATTCATCGTCTCCCTGTCTGCTATTAATCACTGGGCTTTCATTACCTTTATTAATTATCGATCCTCTCTCTCGTCGAGGCAGGAAAAAAAAAAGGCTCACCACAAAGCCTGTCTTATGAGGTGTTTAAACATTTTGTATATAATGTACCCCGTTGTTCCTACAGAATAATGTATTGCCTAGATCAGCCATTAATTTACTGCTTATTAGTATAATTAAAAAAATAAACAGAGAGTAGTGTCGTTGACTTACTAATAAATCATCATATTGAAAAGTGTTTTTTGTGTTTCTTTTTTAATTTTTTTAGTCTTAAATTATAGAAGATATGTCGAACGATTCCATTTAAGTTGTTTTGAAAATGCGTTGTATTCGGAGTATCTCTATGTTTCAGAATCACTGTTTTAAGTTTATTCAATAGTATTATTTTTTTCAGAATGTTGAACGTGTTCAACTGTACAAAACTCGTTTTAGTTTGGTTGCTCTTTAAGTTTAATTTGGTTCTATTTTTTAAAAATCAAAATAATAACGCTCAATATTTTCCTAAGCTCGCATACTCTTCTGTATAATGATTGCTGAGAAAATTAATAGCCCTTAAACATTCAGTTATTTTTATTAATTAATTTACTAGATTAATTTCACGTTTACAAATATAATTTCTACAATCATTTTTTTTTTAACTGCACGTTACAAATGTAATTTCTACAATCATATTTTTTTTTTTAATAATTAATTTTTGTATTTAACAACCTTTTTTTTTAAAAAAAAAACATTCTTTATCACTTTAATTATAAAAAAAAATTATATATTATAACTGATAAAAATTAAAAAAAAAAATAGCCTTTGAAACCTTTACGGTTGTTTTTAAATTTTTAATCACCAAGTTGCTACCGACAAGTTCAACAAATTGGTTATAATGCAAGTTATGTATGTAAATAATTTTAATAATTGTAATTAATTTTAATAAATGTTCAATGGGATATATTCTTATCAAAATTCTTTTTTTTTTCTTATTTCTACTGTGTTATCATTAATTTAATATTTTTTCTTCTAAATCTTCTAGGGAACCGTATAATACATCTATCTTCATTTCCACTATCTTAGCCTTACGTCAAGTTGAATATTTAAGGATATAATACTCAGTTAATTATAACTCCTTAATAAATTTCTCTTCTGACTTAATGTTAAAAGAAGTCCATATTAGGACCAATCTAGAAGATTCCTTATCACCAAGGTTGAATCACAGGCTGACCAGCGCCAAGCTATTTTTCCCTTATGACAGCGTCTTTATTATCGCTCAATCTGCTCTGTTCTGGGAATGCTGCTGATTCTGCCTTCCCTACTGACTCATGTTATGTTCATGTCTTTGTCTTGTTAACAGGTCTCTTATCTTAACTTAACTGTTCAAAAGGTTAAGGCTTTATCTTCCAAGTAATTGGGTTGCGTCTGTCAATAATATTTGCCTTAAATGAATGAGCTGATCGACGATATATTAAATTTATCTGCATTTCCTCTTTAAACAATTACTTTATATTAGATGTTAAAAAAAATTATAAAGAAATCGCAAACTTTGAAAAATCAATTGTTATACTACAAAGTATATTATGATTTTATTTCAAATTGCATACAAAAGTATCTAACTAATTTTTATAGTTCATGCTCATGAAGTGTTAAAAAGAATTTTATTATAGTTGGTATAAGAACATGTAATTTGAGTAAAGTGTGCTATGAGGTAATAAGTCGGTTTAATTTCACCTAAAAAAAAAAAAAAATATAAAATGTGAATCACTAAGGAAGTATTATTTTTAAACAACGGTATACAAGAAGGTCAACATATCACGCTTATCCACCAGATTTTTCCCCGATTTATAGAGGCTGTGTGGTCCCCTGGTGGTTCCTGAACTCACATCTAATTCAAAAGTTTTACCATTGTGTAATAATTTACTGCGTTCTCAAATTCATGTAAGAAATTAAAATTTTAAGAGCTGGTCGTCATTAATTTTTAAAACTCGTCCCATTGTTACCGCGAAACGGCATCTTAGCGTCTAAGAATGTTATTCCTTCGTGGAAACATCCGCTTCACTGCCTTCTGTGGCTCCGAGAGAATAACAATGTGACTTCTCTGTGACTCAGGATATGACGTCAAAGATTGTTATCTTTTTTTATTGTTATTCATTCTAGTTTGAATGTAAATATATATTATAATTAAAAAAATAAATGGTTACATTGGAAAAACATAGGATCCGACGGCTCGTTCGGGATGAAGACATGAATCCTTGATGGTTGCCAAAGCAAACATTGTTCTCCCTGCCAAATATATGACGGTAGTGAAGTCCTCCATCAGACTAACGTATATTATTTTTTACATACGTTTCTATTTAATGAAATGAAATGAAAAAATAACTTTATTCTGGGACTAAAGTGTTACTCCAGATTATCATTTTTCATAATAAAGGAAATTTCGATATTTAGTGTTCCTTACTATAAATTGATCGAAGTAAAAATTATATGAAAACCAATCTAGACAGTTTTCACTACTTTTTTCTCTGAGAAATTGATCGTTAATTATCTAATAAAAAATAAACGACTCTTGACTCACTATCGTGACCTTATCGAGATTTAAACTAATTGGCGCCCGGAATCGGTCAATTGGGGTCGAAATTAAGGAATAAATTTTGCTCTGATGAAAAATATTTAATGAACACTATAATTTTTTTTTTCTACCAGGCATTTTTTAAAACTGCTAGAAAAAAGAAAGCGAAAGGGAAAATGGAACTCCTTATTTTAAATGTATATTTTTTAATTTATTGAAAAAGTTGCACCTCTAGTGATAACTATTTAATAAAAAAATGCTTCACCTGGAAATCATGTAAAGAAACGATAAATCACAGCCCCACTATCTTATTTATAATGAGATGTAGATAGTTGACCGTAGATTAATGCTTGTATAAGTTTGTCGGGGGGTGCGGTCAGAAATCTTATCTTATTTATAATTCTTTTTTAATAGGATGTAGTGAAGAAACTATTTTAATTATGTTAAGTGTTTATTTCGTTGTAAAAGTTAACTTGAGAAATGATTCCGTTTTCAAAGCTCACTGTACAGCAAAATTTTGAACTTCTAGAATTTCCCTACTGCCAAATTTCCGTACTTTATTATATTTTTATTTTTCAAGTACATTATAAAACATTTTTTGCATAAAGTTTTTAAGGTTGACAGTTGGCTGTAATATTTTTTTTTTTTTTTTTTATTCAAACATAATTTTGGTAAACTTTCAGCTAACTGAATTCAGAGGGATATGGGTATTAATTTCAGTAAACCTTGACCAAAATTTACGCTGCTTACAGCAAGTTCTCTAGTCCTTCATTTAATTTTGTGGATTTTCAAATAATTTGTTTGTGGTTCGTTGCTTACTGATATATTGGCTACTCCACTGTTGAAAATATGGTCGTTTTGAAAATTTAGACCTTTGTGAGCTGATTCTTGCACAGCACTCTTTTATATGTACTTTTTTTGCATATGAAATAATAAATTTTTATGTTTCCAATCAAAATAAACAATGAAGAACTTGTTTTATTGCGATATTTTATTCAATATTGGTTTTAAGTTAAAGTTCGGAGCAAAAATAATTGGTACCTCATATTTACATGGTTCCTGTAATCAATTTGTTTTTCTTTATACATTAAAGGTACGTACATGTTCTACGTCACATTTCCGAACAGTTGTACTTTTTTAAGATAGATTACTCTTTGACAAGAACATCTGTCTTGTAGCGACCATTGACTTGAGACGCTCTACTTATAAAAAACAAAGACAAAAACGAGACCATAACTAGCGGCTCATACACTATGGAAGATGTATTAATCAACTACTACAGATGCCTAGGCCCCAACCTCCAGAGCCCGAGGACTGACCCCACCACCTCCGCCGTACTGGCGCCCCATGCCCCAGCTAATGGTCTCACGGACTCAAATGCTCACGACGTTGACAAATGCTCTCGAGAGCGGTGTCCGTAGAAATTCAATTACTACCATACTAATTCTTTTCGTCGCTCGGATAAACTAGGTTTTCTTGGCAGTGGACTGTGTGAGTAACGTATTTTCTTTTTTTTCTGTTTTCAGGTACTTAATAGTTGTGTCCAGAACTGTTTCTTAAATTTCTTCGTCGGTTTCAAGGTCTCGCGTTGATGCTTAAAATGTGCGACGACAGCCTTCCTATTTTATGTTCGTTTTCGTGGGACAGCATTAAACTTGATATTCTATTGTTTGGCAGGTTTGATGGTGTTCCGTCATTCTACCGCTGTTCAAAAGAACAATTGCTAACAGTTATGACCATTTTGAATTCAAAGCATAAACGTTATTTAATTTTATGTGACTAGTGCGCTTTCTTAATGGACTTTGTCCTATTCCTATTTTACCTAGCGGTCATACACAAGTTTTGGTATATTTTATGGAGCTAGTGTGCGAATTACCAAACTATGAAGTAAAACAGACAAATATAGTATTTATAATCTTTAGGACTATATGAGGAGACTTCATACCGGGTTATTTCAATTTACTAGATTTTCTAAGTCCTTTTTCAATTCTTATATCTTAATTCAATTGTTTCTTTAATCAAACGATGACTTATTACTTCTCGACATGTATTCTTTATAAATTGTTATTTTCTTCCCGTTGCACTTAAGAATCAACCATCTTAATGTTTCTTTATTTATCCTGAAGATATATTGAAAATGTAAACTTAATCACGTTGTAAAATTCTGAATAATTATGTTTATATAGGTTATTTTTTTTTTTTCCTTTTGGGCCTTATCTTAAAAAAAATAAAATTTGTATTGTAAGAGGATAAAATATTAAAGCAAATATATTCTAATAAGACAACAAATTTTGAACGTTGGTATAAAATCTCATTTGCTTTGTCAGTGAGTTTTTAACTACAAGCCATTATCAAATCCCAAGGGGAATCCTTTTCATTCAATCATCCTATACTCTATGGTGGATGAATACTGTCAGAAAAGCGACAGAAAATATATAAAAATATCAAAGAAAGGTATCAAGAAGTCTTCTTATCTATAAAGCCTTTATCTATAAAGGCTTCTTAAAAAACGAAATAAGCAAACTTTGTTGAGTCCATAATAAAAGGTTAACGAAATCCATCGGTTTAAAAATTCAAATAGCTGGAACGAGAATGTTTATCACCAATTTTCATCTATCAGCATGTGTTAGTATGAAATTCTATTTGTTATCAATTTATAATGATACCTGAAAGTTTTTGAAATTCTATTGACGCATTTCTTGATTTGTAATAGTAAGTAATATAAATTTATAGCATCGAAGACCTTTTTATGAGATCATAGGCCTGTAAACGTATTCACTATGGTGAAATATCTAACCACAATGGTTACAAAATTTAAAATTCGCTACTTAAATAGCTAAAAAAAAATATTGCTCTTTGTAAGGCATACTTTCAATTGCTTGTGGTTTCCGAAGACCACAACAATTTTTTAAAAATTTTTATTACAAAGGAAAATCAAAATGTTAATATTAAATCACAATTTATGATTACGCATTGATGTTTTTTTTTATTTTAGATCCATTTTAATTGTTACTGAAATATTTATCAGAACTACTTTATCATAAATATTACCTTCCCTAAATTATTAGTGTTAGCATACATTTTATCTACTATTATAATGATTTTATCTAATGTCGTTGAATTGTTTAATGTTTAAACATTTGCAACTTTTAGTAATGTATGGCAAGGTGGGACTATACCATTGGGGACTTTGCTAAAGCTCCCATTTGGAACTGTAATCTAATCTAATCCAGGAGTGATCCATATTGATTATAGGATCCTGTCTTTGAATCACCTTCATGGGATTAGGTGTCAATTTAAGTTCAAACATCCATGTTTTCTAATTAAATTTTACAATTTTTTACTTTAATGTAAGTTATTCTGATTTCAATCGCCCTCTCGAAATGCCATAAAAGAGAGCGGAGTTACACCATTTTAAAATATTTGATTGCTGTCGCTGTATATTGAAAGTTACTTCAAATCCGTTGCTTAGTTCTTACATGCAACAGACTGATTATACTACCGTTAGTGTGAAGTAAATTTTTTCCTAGAACGATAGACAATTATAAAAATATTTTATTTATTAGAGGTAGAGAATCGATCCCTCAAAATTAATATTGTATCCTGCCATGTCCAAGTTGTATTCCAGTCAGAGGTGAGGCATGCAACACTTCAACTTTTACTTACATAATTAACGAGGGATAATAATTACCTCCGATTATTTAAACGTATTCGAAATCCGTTGCTTAGTTCTTACAAGAGACTGGGCTTTCTGAAATGATTCATATTTTCTTTAAATTTCTTTCCATAGTAAATAAGTTACAGATTAAAAGAATATACTAATTTTGATTAACAGTCAGTTTTACTTGAATAAGTATGGATTTACGTTTATCATAAAATTTCACCAACTTATGGTAAACGTACAATTTATTGAAATAATCGTTATTTGAAAAAAAAAAAAAATTGGCTAAAAAATTAGTACAACTATAATTTAGGAATATTATACAATGAAGTATCGCCAGTTTTTATATATTTTAATAAACTAAATTCTGAATGCATATAAAAACGTGAAAGTCGTGTTTTTCTAATTTATTTTGAGTATTATTTATTATATTTATTATTAGTACCTATTTTTTACCATCAAGAGTTGATTTTTCGTCAAATTTTATATTAAATATTATCAAATATATATCTGATACATATTATATTTCATATATATCTGATAAATATATATGATAATGTACAAAATACCCAAAAATGGTACTACTTCTTTATTGTTTATTAGATGTACAATGTAGCTTCTTTTCTTAAGATTTAATACGATGTTTTATAATTAACATTTAAAAATATTAACAAATATCAATAAGACCTGGCAATTTAATGCCACACCTCATTCAGGCTCTTATGATAAAATATCAGTACTATATTTTTTTTTTTTTCATTTACTAAACTTTGTTCTAACAGATCACTCTAAGGCTTTAGGGGGCAATGAGGATAATGGTAGCTTAAATGTTACGTTCATTAAAACCATAAGATTATTTACCTTGGTATAAATATTATTTGTATGTTATAAATTATCATTAAATTATTATCATAAATTATCCTTATCACCACAAATCATCATATTTTGTATCAAGAAATACCTTTGACCATCATAATCAAAATTTTTTATAATCGATATAAAGCCATCTATTTTTATCCCATTAAAATCAAACACCTTCCTTTTATATAATAACTGTTATTATTAAAACTTTTGTTACTCGATGTAAACTTATTTAAATAAATAAAAAAAGATAACAGTAGTAGTAATGCTCCGGTTACCTAACGAGCAAGGGGACGGTTCTTATTGGGGCTAAACAAGACCGTGAGTCAGTGTTTGTTCAAGGGGCGCCATATGAGATATTTCTCTTTCTGATTTATTGAAAAAAAAAAGGTAGGATAGATTTTTTTTTCCTTCTTTAGTAACCGTACTTATCCTTTGATCGTTACTGTCAGTTATATTAAGTGACTTAGGATATGTATAATAGAGTGCTGTGTAGTATAAGTATAGATTATAAGTAAAAGAGAGAAAATTAGTACACGTATTTTTTTAAAAATTATATTTGGTTAGAAAGAATGCATAAAATGAAATTGAAAACTGAAAATAAATTGTGTGATTGAAACTTGGAAATGTGACTAGATTTTGTCATATACACTCATAAAGTAAATAATAAAAAATTAAGATAATCATATTACTGGGAAACAAAGATGAAAACTCTTTAAAGGCAAAAAAAAAATTGAGCTGATAAAGGTTGCAGAAACATGAAATTGAGGGGCGGCTGTGGAAGTGAGCTTGATTGGAGGCGGTAGAATGGGCCAAGCGCGGTATATTGCCCCATTGTAATTGAGTTTGGTTTCGATACATCATTCAGCCGCTATTGACTCTCCGATATCCAACTTCAAATTTGGAACATATCCACCTCCCATTTTGGTCAACAGTCTGCATATTTCAGATGCCGGTAGTAAGTGAGATTCAGCGTATTCTCTTGTTTAACAACCCCGAGTACTCTGTTAGATCCGTTAAATGCTTTCTCATGCAACAATAAGTAGAAGTGTTTGAACTTTGGTGTTTTTTATCGATTCTTTAATTTTCTACTAACAAAACTCAACTTAGCTCAAATCAGCAATATAATTTAGCCATGAATAATGTATTTTGTCATTTTTCGATGTCATATTTCACATTTACAAAATATCTGGTAAAAATATGATGAGATTTACAGTATCCAATGTTGAATACAATAAGAAAGAAAGGTAGTATTTCCCCTGAGGAACTAAGGGTGAAATATCTCCCCAAAAGGAGGAAAAAGGAGGAGGGGAAGAGAGAAAAAAATAGGGTAGAGTTGACTGTATCGAAGGCGCTGACGCAGTCTAACAACTGCTCCTCTAGTGACTGCCTGTTTAATGATAGCCGATCTGTAATGGACCAACCCTCGACCTTTTGTCGGTCCCTTCACGGCCGATTTACCGAGCTGCTGGGTATCGTCTGCCCGCTAAAGGTTGTGACAGTGGTTACATATTTACACATGTGCTCTCCATAGGGTACTCTTTTTGTCTCCGGTTTCACTGTGAGTAAGGTCGGGATATAAAGTGCATCGCATATGTCTGATGTTTGCTTTTTCTGCATTTGAAGATTTATGGTTGTTTAAGTCTTCTAAGTAAACTGTTTTTTTAAAGCTTAAAAACATCTGAAGGCTCATAGTGTACGCTGGCCTCTACGGGTTGTTGGTGTAAAGCAACGCAGAGAAGAGATAGGAAAAAATATATGATATGATATTGTTTAATTTATAGGGACATATTCACTATTAGAACTATTTGATGAATCTAAATAAACATATTTTTGAAGCAATTCCCTGTTTGTTAAGTAATTGAACCGATAAAAAAATTATTATAATTGTAATTCTTTTTCTTTTGGCATTAGTAGTGAGTTTGTATACTACTTCAAATCCTTTGTAGATACAGTTCATTATATATTACTAAAATCCTTTCTTGCGAAGTTGGAAATAGATTATACTTGATTCTTAATTATTATAGTTCATGAAAAATTCTAATTTTGGAAAGTAAATTATTTTTATTTCATGTATGTTTTCCTGTATTGTATCCATATCTTCTTCCACATTAGCTTAAGATTCAAGAATTAATAAATGATTTGATCTTCTTTTCTTTAATGTTTTAGTCGGCTTAATTATATCCAAGTGGATTACAGGAATCATTGGCTGTTTTATATTGATTGTGTTTATGTATTTTAATTATAAAGAATAATTAGAATAAGAAACTTTCCTTTTTACCAAGTACTTATTTTACAAATATTTTTATCCTATTACGAAAACCTATTCCCATTAATTTAGAAAAAAATATATAATTCAACATTAATTATTAAAATATACAAAGAGGTTATCTTTATTATAAAAAAATAAAATCAGTAGAAATTTATTCAACAAATGTCACTTTTGCGAAATAAACATTATTATAAAATGTTTCTGGTTCCTTTAGAAAGATCAAAGGGATATTATTTCTAGATAAAAAAAAAGAAATGGGATTTTCCAGAGGCATGAAGACAATACTTCCTGCGGCTAATAAGGTGCCTTCTTCAGATGTCCAAGTGAGTCAAAGGCTGACTCAAAGTTACACGGTGCACCTGTTATAATCGGTTCTCATGGCTCTTTTTGTGTCTGTGTCTTTGCCAAGTTAATAACACGGTTGTCAAGAAACACAACGTGAACTTATTAACGTGTTACTTTAGCAATCCAGAACTATTTCCTAGTTTTGGATCTTCTTACAAGTTTAAAAAAAAATAATATAATTATTCTGTAGGTGAATAACCTCTTAAAATTTGAAACATTACCATTAAATTCATATACTATTGAAATCACCTAGAGATAAGAATAATTGTGACTATTTATTTATTAAAAAATGTATTTTATTATAATTATTATTTATTATTGTAGGGGTGCCTGATTTTGTACGAGTGAAGTGAAGTGGCAAAATTCATCACCATTGAACTGTTAAACATGATTGCATAATCACAATTATCAGTAGTTGTTATCATAATCAGAATAATAAAATTAAAAACACTTTTTCTATCGGAATAAGTTTATATTTTTTACTATTATTATTAATGTATTTGTTCGTCTAGGAGTTATCACATCTAGTTCCTCACCAAAACGTTCAAGATTGAAAAACTAATTACTTAAGATAAAGGACGTTTGGATTCACTAATTGTTTAATAGAATTTATTTTTATGCTTAAACAAAAATTACATTTAATAATTATAATAAATAATTGATTTTAGATTATTTAATTCAATAAATCAGAAATTATGAATATTTTAAAACAGAATATGTTTTTTTCACACCAACATACATTATCAAAATTTAGGTAATTTTTGTCGCTAAAATTTTAAAATTTAATAAAAAAAAATAAAAAAAATAAATCAATTAAAACAGTCAATGATTCAAGTAATCCATTCGATTTCTTATTCATATTCTAATAAAAAAAAATTGTTTTCAGAGGTTAAACGATTTAAGATTAAAGGAACTATTTCGGGAGGGTGGCTAAATAGTATAAGCCAGACTTTCAAAATGTTCTATAGTTTATAAACATTTATTTTATAATAATTATTAAATTTAATTATAATAAATTTTGGGTCTGGGATGAAGTGGTGACAGTCATTAACAAGCTAAAACGGTTCAACAAGTTTGCTATAATCTTAATCATCGGTCATTTCTATCAGATTAAAAAAAAAATCCATTTGAATAACTTACATTTAAAGGTAAAAAAAAACAAACAAGTAATTCATTGTCTTTGAATTATGTTTTTAAGTATGGAATGTTGAATATGACCTTATTACCCTAATGCATAGCGCCGTATAGAATAGATTGAGGACCGACCCTACATAGAAACAAATGGCAGAGGAGGGATGATACAGAAATGTGTCCCATCTGGTTTCAACAACTGTCAATGCTTCCCCTCTTAGATGTCTCTATCCAGTTTCAATCCCCCTCCCCTTCTCTATAAAACATCAATCCGAATGCTTCTCTTTTAAAAGTAATGGAAAATATTCTACCATGATTTTTGTTATTTAACATGCAATACAAATCTGAAAACATAACTAATCACCTCTTACTGGTACTGGTACTGGTATTGGGGGGGACAAGGCCGAGAAGTGGGCCCAGTGGTCCTTTTTGCTATTTCCTGACGGCTACCTTAGTTGCCACCGCGTACTAACTAAGGTGGGAGAGTCAAGATTCATTCTTCAGGACCGCCGAAAAATGAAGTTTAACTGCTCCAGGCGGGAATCGAACCCAGAACGTTCCAAACCGAGCGCACTCGTACTCGCACTGCGCCCCAACCCGTACGGCCGTCATGTCCCTATATATACAAGGCTAAGTCAATCACCTCTCACATTTGTTTTATTGTTGTTAAATATATTTGTATTTATTAATTGAACAAAAAATATTAATGTTACCCTTCCTTTTTTACGCCTTGACTCCGAAAAATAATGTTTTGGGTTTGAAAATCACCCGGGAGATGAAAGATAACAAACAACCCCAAATCTGCTCAGTGGCCGGTACAATCCACTGTCCAACAGCCTGTTTTTTAGAGGAAGATCCGATTGTCTGGTTCGGGTGACAAAAACCCTCTCGTACGTACACACAAATAAGGGTGTCAAACACACTGTCGTCTGTCTCAAAGGTGTTAAAGTCGCTCCATAATAGGTAAATGATTTTTTTTTTCATCCAATTTCGATTCGATTTCTAACAAAAAAAAACAACAGATTATTGTAACAAAATGAGAGTTCACTAGAACGCCAAGAAACTTAATATTTATATAACAAACTTAACTACACTGTTCTCTATTTAATTATTTTTTCTATTTCTGAAAGAATTAACAATTTTTAACATCTAATAAAAAAAAAAAATGCGCTAAGTTAAAAAAAAAAAAATTATTCATTGAACTTAACAAATTTGTAATTAAAATATTGTGTTCCATTTTCTAGAAATATTTATTACTCTCTTTCTTCAAATAAATATCTTGTTCATTGAACGGTGGACAATATTGTATAATATGGGAAAATTAATTGTTTACTATTGCCATTGGATCAAATTCATCCTCATCTTTACCCCTTCGATAGTTTGAGTGCAATGAGCTCCAAATATTATAAAATTGTTACTATTTGTTGATAAAAATGCTATTGTGTGTCTTATCGTATGGAATATAATCGGAAGAAACAATCCTTGGAAGAATATTTCTAGTTAATGGTTTTCATTATTGAAGACACAAAATTCTGTTATGAATCGTGTTACTGTCAGAATTTCGATAAAGGTTTAAGGATTGATTGGTACTTGTCACATTTCTGCTAATGGAATGGAACACTTACAGCTATTTGGATTGTAGTCGACTTCGGAGAACAAACGTTCCAAAGCCGTTACCCTATGAACGCTGATGATCGCCGCCAAACAGTCCGTTCGCCCCTGTTCCTTTCCCCTCCCCACGGTCAGGGTGCGCCCCTCATGACCGGAAAAGCGCTCCTCAAAGAAGATCCCCTCTGTAAATTAGGCTCATGAGGAGTCGCAGGTCTTGCAGTGGTCTTGATTTACTGCCTGTGCCTGACAGGGGCTGCGGTTCTCAGGCACTAAGTGTTAACATGACTTTTTTGTGCCTAGGATCCCTGGTTGCATTGCCCTGAGGGCGCCTGCGGTCAAAGAAAGGACCAAGGTCTAGACTCATTAAAATCGGCAATGGAGTCTGCAAAAAAACAACAAAATAATGTGCTATGTCAGTTCTATAAATGCATGTTATTAAGTAACGTTTTTATTTGTGAATCTCCCTTATTCAGGTAGTATAAAAACAAGAAAAATGGCTCATCCTGTTGAATCTAATCAGAAAAAATGGCATAATGTTAGCTTATGCTTGGTAATTTCATTCAATTCAAGGATTCCAATTTTCATTTAAATAGTCCTCTTTTCTATGAAGAAATGCCAACCTATTGTTAGGAATAGTTCTTTTTTTTGTTCTTGTTCAATGAGCATTCTCTGGACATAAATTGCTTGTAACAATGTTGGTTGCCTCAGGAGGTGCGGTCTTGTATTCCAAGAGAGCACTAAATGTCAATGTCTGACTTTTAAAGTACACAGTAGCTATTGCCAGGAATTTGTTAGTGTTGGTATTTGCATTGCAATGGTTTCTCTATAGTTCTCTTTTCCGACATATATACATTTTTATCCTATTGTGTATTTCAAAATAGGAATGTTTTGTATCATATAACCAATTATTTTTCCCATTACTTTTGTAAAATGATTTTTTGTAGAATATATGATCTGTTTCTAGGCTCTTTTAGGGAAATCTTTAAATAATTAGAGGCATTCACATTACTTAATTATTAATTTTTTTTTAAATTTACTTCTTCATTTTTATTAATTATTTTACTATTTTCAATGTCAATTCTAGAAAGCACATAATAAAATTTATTGAACTAGGAAAGAAAATTATTTAGAAAAATTTAATTTTTAAATTGAATAAATTTTATTGAATTACATATCGGAATTATTTCATTCAAACTTTGAGAACAAAATCGTTGCGAATTTTCGAAAACTTATGAGACGACAAAGGCTGGTGGCACTATTATCCCAATGTAATTATTTAGTATCAAGTACATACTTTATAGAACTGATCTACAATATAGCTTTATTTAAACTTTATAATTTTTAGAAAAATTAATATCTCCTCATATAAGTAACGATATAGTAGTATTTTATTTATTTGTTGTTTTCCTTCTAAACTCTTAATAGTATTATTTTCAGATTGGGTTGATGGTTAGCAATTTAGCAGATGCCAAATTGCGATATTTTCGATTGTTATTTAATGTTTGATGTTATTCATCTTTAATTATCTGTTTTTTTAGTAATTGAATTTAATTCATAATTAATATTTTCAATGGATAAATATATTTTTGTTATTATTTTTAATTAAAGCTGTAGGAGGATAAGCTTTTACTTTGTTTTATAAAATTTTGGATTAGGTTATGTATTATATTATCCTATGAAATTGGATTTAATTGTAATGATTAATGTATATTATTCATGATATATGTTCTAGATTAATTACTTATCGCCCGTCGCTATCGGTTGGGAACGGTACGATCTTTTTCTGTACTTGGCGTCCTTGTTTCCTTGTATGGGTAATTTTTATGAAGGGGAATTATTTGTTTCGCATTCTTAATGAATAGGCTTATCAGTTGTTTTTATTGCCATGTGGAAATATTGATCAGGAAAAATAGTTGAATTTGATTAAAGCGGTGAAACAGGAAACAAACAATTAACAAAAACAACTGTTCAAGAACTGAGTTATGTACTGACTTTAAAATTATTTTTTTAAGGAATTGAATGATAATATTTGTGATTATTTGGAACTAGCTTTCATTTGTAAAATGTCACTCGGTTTCTTGGTAGTGCATACTTCATACCCTTTTGCTAATCATACCTGTACCCTTCAGTAAACAATTAATGTTGAAGAACATTTAATTTTTTTTAATACTGAGGTTAGGAAAACTTCCAAATAGAATATATAATTATTCTATATTTTGTACTTATACAACGCGGATTTACCCCATACTCGTGTAGTGATGTATCCTATATTTGTCAATTTTATAAAGTTCCGTTGTGAATTTTTTTCATATTTATACATAAAGTTTCTTTCTTTATTTTTTTTTTTTACAACCACGTCATTTAAGTTAATGTCAAATTTATTCTTTCTTTGTTTGCTGAATGGACTACTTTCATAGATCTTTTTGTAATTCAACTGATGGGATCGAAATACATTCGGTTCTATGTTTTCTCTTTATAATTTTTGTTTTGACTGTAGTTTTTCTAATGTTAATCAACAAATTACATCGCCTGAAGCGTCAAATTTACATTCTTTTTTTTAACTGTCTAGTCTCAGACTGTTTGAAAGGGATTAAACGAATCTATAATAGAGGATATGATATGCCGCACACAAGATATAACATCCCTAATACAGCCGATATTGGCGGACTGCTGAGCGAGGATGACATGCCATATATAAGCCTGGGAGCGTGCAGACAGGCAGACCTGAGGATGACGTGTACTGCTGATTTACGATCTACGATTACGACCGCTGCTGAGGACGATAAAGTCCTGGCAGGGCTACACGATCAGACACGCTGCGTGTCCTGCACCTTCCTAGAACCGGAGTTCTGATTTATGACCGACACTGATTCGTTATTCTTCAACTTCTTTTTTTTGGTAATGCATTTTTACTGAAGTGTGAAATTCTGGGAGCGTTTCGGTTAGGAGTCATATCAGTACCTCCCATGGAGTGTGAAAGTATCAATTGTTCTGTGAGGAAAGGAGCCTCTGAACTATTTCAAGTCCTATTGGTTATGGTGGAGGAACAAATTACTCAAAAGACTGATATTTTTCTTTGACCTTGTGCTTTGGTATTTTTCTTTTCAATTTTGTGGGCTAGAAGACGAGAATGATAAGATCTTTTTGTAATTCAACTGATGGGATCGAAATACATTACCTGTTCTATGTTTTCTTATGATAATTTTTGTTTTGCCAGTAGTTTTTCTAATGTTAATCAACAAATTACATCGCCTGAAGCGCCAAATTTACTTTCTTTTTTTAAACTGTCTAGTCTCAGACTGTTTGAAAGGGATTAAACGAATCTATAATAGAGGATATGATATGCCGCACACAAGATATAACATCCCTAATACAGCCGATATTGGCGGACTGCTGAGCGAGGATGACATGCCATATATAAGCCTGGGAGCGTGCAGACAGGCAGACCTGAGGATGACGTGTACTGCTGATTTACGATCTACGATTACGACCGCTGCTGAGGACGATAAAGTCCTGGCAGGGCTACACGATCAGACACGCTGCGTGTCCTGCACCTTCCTAGAACCGGAGTTCTGATTTATGACCGACACTGATTCGTTATTCTTCAACTTCTTTTTTTGGTAATGCATTTTTACTGAAGTGTGAAATTCTGGGAGCGTTTCGGTTAGGAGTCATATCAGTACCTCCCATGGAGTGTGAAAGTATCAATTGTTCTGTGAGGAAAGGAGCCTCTGAACTATTTCAAATCCTATTGGTTATGGTGGAGGAACAAATTACTCAAAAGACTGATATTTTTCTTTGACCTTGTGCTTTGGTATTTTTCTTTTCAATTTTGTGGGCTAGAAGACGAGAATGATAATGCTCTTGAAAGCAGTCTTCTTTGATTGGCTGTCAGGCATGAGCGTCTCTGATGCTTTGATTCTGATTATATTGCAGGTAAATGGCTGTTAACATTTTTTATATTTACCATACCATAGTATATTTATTATGATTTTGATTATTCCTTTTACTTTAGCAAAAAATAAGAAATATAATTTTTTTTCAAATTACATTGGGAACGCAGGATGTATTTTTGATATATAATGTCTTCTTTACAGTTTTCAACCATAAGTAATTATTTTATAAAAAAAACATGCATTGTAGCTCCAGAACGTGTATACCACACTTCCAGTCAGTTCCAGCATAATATTTTACATAAAAAAATTGTTCTTCAACAGTCGAAGGCCTGTTGTTTTCCTTTTTAATCACTCAATAACCCACTTTCCTGTGCCAAGCCTTCATTAGGGCTAAAAAAGACAAAAAATGTGTTGAAAAAG
>NW_027106849.1:1488274-1492966 GCF_000696795.3 Halyomorpha halys | reverse complement strand
AGAAAATAATCGACAGTTTTTTTTCCCGTTATTCCGTTAGTGATCTTAAACTATTATATATAGTCAAATAATATATGCAACTTAAAATACATTCCGTCTAAATTTGCTATTTTTTTAAGGCCTAATCTTTTTAGGAAAAGTCAAAGACGTCTATTAACTTTTAAGAATATATGATCTTACTCAAAAACATTCAAATTCCTAATGAAATTTAATCTTGTCGGCAGTGCAATAGGCTTTTGTATCAGGAATTACGGTTTCCAACGCACTAAGTTTTCATTAAAGGCCACGATGCATAAAGATTTAAAAATTATATCTTCCGCTGCTCGACGGGATGGGTATTAAGGAAACGCTGTATGCATTAGCAATATCCTAGCATCATTTTATTCTCTAATAAAGTTTTTAATATCGTCTTATAAAAAATTCATATATGGTTTTCTTAGATGAAGACTCCATCATAAGGTCTCTAACCCCAACGAGCGTTATTTGATGTTCTGCCTTGTATCTTTGTAATAATCGTAAACATTTAGTTCAAACTCCTTAGATACAGGCATTGTCTTCATTATATTTTTTTTTTTATTTCAGCCCTTTTCCCTGATATTGGAAGATAAAAATAAACATAAGTAATTTTTTCCTTGATATAAGAAAGGATATTACACGACAGGCTCTAAGGATGATGGCTGAATTTTTTTACTTTTCGCGGAATAAATTTGTAAATTAAATATCATTTGATAACATGGTCTTTAGTTACTTAACAGTCCTGACTTATTTTATTAGCGGAAAAAAAATTACCTATCCTTTGTCTCTAGACCGTTGTAGGAAAAATATCTCTTGTTTTCTTATGTTTATAAGTCATTATTTAGCCTCTTTAAACAATTATGTTTACTCATCTATCTTGCATAGAATGAATTGAGAAATTATGGAATTACAACTGTTTCATCTATGATTCTCTGTATTAATTAGAGGATTGACAATACAAAAATATCACTTTATTTGATAATCTCAAGCGAAATTGAGGATTTTTTAAAATGTTATTATGTTATTGCCATACTTCAGTTCAAATTCATTAAATTTAGTTAA
Source organism: Halyomorpha halys (assembly GCF_000696795.3). Taxonomy (NCBI): domain Eukaryota; kingdom Metazoa; phylum Arthropoda; class Insecta; order Hemiptera; family Pentatomidae; genus Halyomorpha; species Halyomorpha halys. The sequence continues at coordinate 1,491,889 of NW_027106849.1, read as the reverse complement.
CGAGAATCATGAGAATTGTTCCATCACAGGCAAGTGGTTTCAATGTTCAGTTAAAAGACACTATTAGTTAATCTTGCAAAGACCAAGTATAGGAATTAAATATTTTAGGTCTATCATTAGTGAAGTCATTACAATCTTTATGATAATTCCCTTCAATTAAGCATGTTCCTTATGTAAGACATGAAATTTTTACTTCATTACTTGCAATAAGACCCAAAATCAAATTAAAGCATTACTTTAAAAATTGGTTTACTTAGAATAAGATTTGAGTGAGCTAAGTTTGAACTTGGTAATAAGTTTTTCGATCTTTGGTAGATTCATATTTCATATATTCTATCGTTTCTTGAACGAATTATCTGTTTATATTGTTTTTAAATGGGCCAAACATTCATTTAAGGACTTCATGATCTGTAAATTATATCATTTAGTTCATTTCGACTGCGTTATTGGTTAGAGCTTTAGGGCGTAAAACGGTCATCAACGGACATGTTTCATATTTTATTTTTTATACGTTTTTTATTTATTTATTTTTTATTATTTTTTATTTATTTATTATTATTGTTATTTTTTTTTATTTCAATCCCGAAAATATGGGTTCTTTAAATTTGAGATAGTTAATTATTTTAATGTGACATTTATGTTTAGTTTTATAGTTCAAATATTTTTTAACAGATTATTTATTGTTAAAAATTATTACCGATTATATATTTTTTTCGGCATTATTAATACACCTGGTCCCACTCCTAATCTATTTAAATCTGTGGTATACAGATGGCGCTCTTAGAAGATGTAACTGATTATAAATGTACTATTACAATATTGACATTATAATGATATGATTATACCTCGAAAGCTGAATTTATGAATTAAGGATATAACACTCTCAATATTTATTACTCCAACCATTGCGAATCATTTCACATCCAGTTTTTGGTTGAGTCCCTCAATCCTATCTTAGGCTTGCTATTCATCCAATATCTTTTTTTACCAATCGTCTTCTGCTTCCCCTCCGACTGGACAATAGCGTACCCTCCACATCGTGATCCTCCCCTACCGTTGCCAGGAGCAATGAGAGAGCGCACCCAGATGTTGACCCAGGATACATGGTCAATAGAATAAATCCGGGTGGTCAAGGTAGCTGCTACCCCACAGTTGTGATAAATCTTGCGGGTGTCATCCCCTCCCCTCCACAAATAGAATTTCCAACGGGTTTTATGGCTTATCTCGATTTCCCGGCATATGCCATTTCCAGTAACTGTTATCGTTTCCCATCTCATCGCTTTTAATTGAAACATTGTTTTACATGAGGGTTACTTCGTTTAGAATCCGGCGAACGCGATGTATTGATTAACCGATGTGCAATTATCGTATAATATAAATAAAATCCTTTGTAGTTTACGTTTTTATTGGACTGACCGAGCTTAGGTATACCTAAGGAATCAAGTAGTAGGTTGAAAATATCTACAAAATAAAGGTCATATAAAATAAATTAAAAAAAACAAAACTTGAGCGCATATTATTGTATTGAAATTTGAGCGCGTAGGGTACAGGGTTTATTGTAGTCACCTAAAAGGAAAATAATTATAAAAACCCCAATATTATTTATTTAAAGTACTAAAACTTATAATAATGTACTAGTACTCTTGCTTAAGGACTTACCACTTAATAATAAAGGAATTGTGGATAGTGTAAAAAGCTGTTTACAAAAAAATCCTTGAAATTTTGAACCAAGCTTTGAACATTATCTTGAGTAATGCTAGTAAGTGGTATCAGAGATTATTTACTAACAATACATCTGATTCCATTAAATTTATTGATGATTGAATATACCCTAATTTATTCAAAACACTACAATTCATATTAATGTACTTATATTTGTTCCTAACTACATATCGCTTGAATTTGAAGAAGTGTAAAAGAGCTATTTAAAAAAAAAAAAAAAAAAAAAAAAAAAACCTTGGAATTCTAAACTATATAAAATACCTGCTTTGACCATTATTACCCCAACCCTAGGGCAATGGACTAGTGGCACATATTACTTATTAACGATACAGCCAGGGAAAGGAGATATATTTAATGGTATAATTATGGATTAAAAATAATTTATTCAACTTGAAAATTGATATTTTTATCTATATTACATATTTTTAGAAAAATTATATTTTCTGTATTACACAATAAATACCTTTCTTTCTATGTTTGAACTAGTAACAATTATTTGTTACTTGTCATTAGCTGTCTAATTCGACAGTTTTAGTACCTTTATTGAATGTATCTAATTATTTTTATAATACATACTTCATGACGCGTTGGCAAGACTATTAGTGAAAAGTGTCTTTTTTAGTTAATATTCATAACTATTAACTATCATAAAATAACTTTTAATAGCTAGAAAAAAAAACCACTACAATAAATTACTGGTACTATTATAAGCATATTCTACTGTTATGGTTGTGATAAGAAAATTAAGCACGAGCACTTTAATAAGACCATTCTGAAAGCATTGTTGATCCTGTCTAGTTTAGGAGTGCTAAGGAAAAACTGAAAGGTTTTTTTTTTTCTTTTTTTAAACTAGTATACATCAAAGACAATGCTGAGCTAAACAAGTTGAGCCATTATACCAATCGGTCCATCCCATCAACACCCTATCTATACGAGACCCCCTGCTGTCCAGAAGATGATGCAGAAGATCGGAAAAAAAGAGGATGCCAACCCCTTGGGATTAATGAGAAGTTGAGAGGGGTTGTAAATATAAAGGACGAAAGGACAGGCCCTTGATAAGCGGAGTATACTGTAAATTTCCTTCGCGGAGGGTGGGGAGCAGGTGTTGAGAGCGAACTATCTTATAACGGCTACCAGGAACACCCAAGGGTAAAAAAAAAATATTTCCTCGGAGGATTTATTTTTTTTAATAGGGAGGGTAATAAATTTGAAGCAAGGGGAATGGGATGATACCTGTGTGGAGGTAAATTAGTCGAAAAGGTGGAGAAGGTAGCACCTGAGGAGGGGAACCATTGAATACATTTACCTTGATTAGAATTTAGATTTAGTACATCTCATTATCTATAGGTACCTTCCTATCTCGGATTTTCGTTTTTTTGAACTTTGGTTTACATAGGCAGTTAATTGCTTTGAACCGTACGATGGGGGAATGTTTACACTCATTTTCACTTTCGAAACAACGATAAACTTTTTCAAGCTGATAAAAAACAAAAGCGGATATATACAGATTCCAACTTTGACCATTTTAATCTCTGTTGTGTACAAAGGAGCGAAATTGTAGGCCAAAAGAAATGCTATTGACTTTATTGCAATGTTAAAACCTATATTCCATACCATTGTAGAGATAAATTTTTTTTATATATTATATTTACTTCTTACCATATTTATCACTTTATATATTTACTATGAGCATTTTAATTTACTTTTTTTTCTGATATGCCTGTATTTATATCCTCATATCCTTGTAAATATATATTGAGGTTTGATTTTAAATTCTAAATAAATGTTATCTTTGTGAGAAGTTATTATTTTTTGTATATTTCAATTTTTTCGCATTAATCTTGTAGATAACTTATATTTTATAATTATTAAAGAGGTCGAAGAATTCCATGA
>NW_027106849.1:1464180-1488189 GCF_000696795.3 Halyomorpha halys | reverse complement strand
ATAATATTATCGAGTGTAGTTTTGGTCTCATTGATATTTTCTCTCTAGTAATGAACGCCCTAAGCATTATAAATATATAAATGTCATATATTAAAATGTTAATAATTATAATCATAGTAATTAAGGGTAATGAATATAAATATTTTATTGAAATCAATAAAATTACGAATAAAGTGTTAATAGTTTTCTTTTTTTTGTTTCAGTTCCTGATCTTACGGAGGTAAGGTGTTGTGCCTAATAACTACTGTGGGTAACTAGCCATATTTGTTTTTATTTTAATTAATTTAATTGCTATGCGTCATAAACATTATATTCATTTCTTGTACGAAAGAATATGATGATTTAGTATAATTCAATGAAGACGATGTATAACTGTTGGTTTTTCCATAATTTTATCAACGTTTTACTATCAAAACTAAGCTAAGGGAACTAACTGTTACTTGTGAGCTATGTTAAGCTAACTTAACTTAGGTCATTGTTAACAACCGACATTTTCCTACTACGCCACACAGTGGTAAAAAATCGATATTTGCTTCGTAAAAAAAATCATGTCAATCCAGACCTGTGAGCCATACTCAAATTGGCATTTTAAAGTAACTATGTACGCTAAAAGGGTGTTAAACATTAGTTGCAGTATAGCCGAGGTATGATATTGAACGGAGTATAACCGAGGTATGATATTGAACGGAGAGGGACCGCTGTGCTGTTGGTGGTGGTGAAGACCAAGAGCACAGTGCCTTGAAATGATACAGAAATATAAAATTATCTCTCAATTTCATGAATCAAAATAAAGCTATATTTCTGACTTAGCGGAAAAAAATTAGGGATTCAGATTTGATTGCGGATTAAATTCCAGATATTAAGAATCTTCTTAACGATGAAACTTGTGGTTTTTACTCAAAATAAAGAAAAATAAACAATTTTTCTTAAATTCTTTTTTTTTAAAAGCTAATTATTTAAAAAGATCAAAATGGTTAAACATAACGAATAGAGATATGTTGTGATAAAAATTGCGCTTTTAACGCAAGGTAAATAACGACTGAAAATTGTGTTCACAATTTTTTTTTTCACGAATCGTTTTTCAGTTCTACCAACTCTTTCCCACTTTCGGTTAAAACGAAGTAATAAAGTTCTGATTGTTTGTAGAAAAAATATTTGATAAAAGTAGGAGATCTGAAATTTTCATTACCTTTAGCTTTCTAAGTAATAATAATAAGTTTATTATTATTACTATTTTTTATGACAAACCATAACTAAAACTTTTTTTAAATTTTTCCATACGGGATACATATCAGCGATCGTGTTAATGTAAATCAATTTTATTAATAATGATTTTTTTTCAACAATTAGTTGAAAATTTCATTATAATTAACTGAACTGAAAATTTACACAATAAAAAATCCATCATTATTGATATAATGAGGGTGTATTAATAAATATAGATTGCAGGAACACAAAGATGCTTACAAATGTTTTTAAGTCTAAATTGAAATATTTTATTGTTATATAAAATATTGATTATTTATTTAAATATTTAAATAATGTCATACTGTCAATGTAGTATAAAGAAAAAAAGTTTATTTATCGTAAACATCAAAAAATGAGTTTCAAGCAGGCTTTAGATCATTATGAATTCAACGTAGTATTTCTATCAAAACTTACATTTTTCAGAGCAGATTAAGGGCGATAAAAATATGATAAGTCGCAATCCCAAAAATGTTTTCTATACGGCTGTATGACTTTTTTTTTCTTGATCGTGGCATCCTCTTGGAGTTCCCATTTTCGGTTCTATTCCCTCATAGCGGTGTGCTTTGATGTGGGCACCTGTCCACGGTAAAGCAGGATAGCGCCAGGCAAACAATAAGAGACTCAAAGCACAGGGATACAATCGGACAGGGACTACGCCCCCTAAAATATGGCCCCATGCCCCCTGTGGTGTTGTTGACTAGTTACCTCTCCTAGATAAGGGAAGGTTCCTTAGGTGTCGTTCTTTACCTGTTGTAGGTTTGGAGAATTAATCACCTTTTATTTTAGAGGCTTTCTACCATTTTTTGTTTCTCTGAGACAATGCACATTTATCGGAACCCAAAAGTGTGGGGAGAAAAAAAAATCTAAAATTTTTTATTACTCAATACGATAAAGTCTACTACAAACTGTTACAGCGTGGTTTTTATCTGTGAAATAAGATACCTTGAAAGTAATAAAAATATTAAAATGAATCAACAAATGTATATGAATTGTTGCAAAATAATATTTAATGAATGTTATATCATCTGATATTTTAAAGTTTAAAATCGATCTTCTGCTAGAGAAGCGAAGGGTACATGCCGAGGGGTGGATTTAGAACGGGCAGAGGAAGAATTTAGCAGGTGCGGGGTAACTAATGGCGGATAGCGGTGGATACGTGAGAGCACTCTTCAGCGGACTGTTGAGCGAGGGACGGGGGGTAATTTTCCCCAAACCACCCCCTCATATATCACCTCTGGGCCAGTCAGGAAATTATCTCCAGCCCTGGCCCCGCTTCAAAGGCCTCTGTTTCGATTTTTGGCTAAATTGCCACCGTGTAAGTAGCGTCTTTGAGGCCACAGTTTCGGTTCGAAATGTCCCATAGCACTGAGGAAGTCTTACATCAAATTCTTCCAATCCTAATATGAGAATAAGTAAGCATTACCCATATAACTGTACCTATCGACTAATTACTTATATTTTTAATTATGTAATTAAAAACCATTCACAACCGGAATATTTCATTACCTATAGAGACAAGGTCAGTTTAATCACCCCTGGTCGCGAACGATTCTTCCATTATTATTTATTTTTATTATTTTCCATTATTTCTGCCTCATTAATTTTTTTTTCATTCAAAATGAACATTTCTTTTATATCCCACACTTTGTGTTTCTTTTTTTTCAGACAAAATCTTTGGTTTTTAAGACAAAATAAACAATTACTTGAATTAATTTGGAAACTATGTTTTATTAAATTAATATTTATAATCACTCAAAAATAAAGCACTACACATATTTGACAGTTGTTTTCAATCCTCTTTATTCAATAAAATAACAAGCTATTGGTGATTTGAGCTAATATTTATTATTAAAAAAAAATCACTCCTTTGTTTTTAGGATAAGGAATGTAGTTTTATTGAGAGGAATCTCTCTTTATTAAATGTAATATCTCTTTTATTTTATATTTATAAATGTTTTGTATTATTTTATTTATTGAGAAATAATTGCCTCAGTGAGTTAGGGTGTATACTATCTCTTGGACCTATGTTCGAATCCGGCTGTGGCAGGTAATTATTTTAAAGTAAGGCCTCCTGAGGGGTCTGTAAATTGGGTACTCTTCATTGGCTTAGAGGCCTGGAGTTTGAACATGATATTGAACAAACCACCTTCTTGCACTTCGTTATTCTAGAAACAACACTTCCTTAGAATATGCTTAACCTCTGAACCTTCATTAATTTTTGTTTTTATCGAGAATGGGAAGAGTTTCTGATACACTGAAAATTTGTTTTAACACCCCTCAATTGGTTTTAACATTTATACAGTTTAGTTCCTAGTAAATATAAAATATATATATTTATTACTCTCATTTCCTCGTCTCTTCTGAACAGAGAGTAGAACAACTACAAATGAATCGTGATTAGTTTTTGTGAATCATTTGAAAGTTCAATTTTTTTTTGGGGGGGGGAGGGGGAATTGACACTCTGATTCCATTCCCGTTACTTGCCCTTCTTGAATCATCTATAATTGATTTTGTTACAAAAAAAATCAAAAACAATATATATAGTTTTAATTTATATAGCAGTATGGTTATGCGGGTTCGCAACTTCATTTTTATATTAAATCAATTGTATTAGATTATTGAGAGTGAAATTATATTTTTGGAAACCGTAAATATAAACACTTATTTATCTCCATAAACTATGTAAAAAGTGAATACCTACATCACAGTCAAGTGAGTCAAGCAATGGCGGTGCAGCGACTGGCAACTTGTAATGAAAAGTCAAGAGGGGAAAGTTTAATAATTACAAAGGGTTAGGCATATCGACCGCACGCTCCTCCAGGTATCAGGGCCCAACTGATATTACTTGCCGTATATCACTATTTTGTTTATAACACAATAATATTATGTGATTATTTTAACAATATTATTGTGTTATAAACAAAATAGTGATATACGGCAAGTAATATCAGTTGGGCCCTGATACCTGGAGGAGCGTGCGCTCGATATGTCATCATATAATTATACATATTATTATGATTCATCATCATATTATTATGATAATCATAATATAATTTTACATTCAGATTTTGCTAATATAGATACCATACATTTCAAAATTGCAAAATTGAGAATGACTAAGAATAAAAACTTAAAATAGTTATATATTATAAATTTAATTTTTGAGTCGATTGAAATTTAAAACCACACAGTTCAAACTAACGATATGAAGAACATGATTTTGTTTGTTTATTTTGAAATTTCTGGTTAGTTGAACCAGTAAGGAATAATATAATTATTTAAACGGTTTTTAATGTTTAGTCTTCCATCCAAAATCTGCCATACCTATCTCCAACGCTTTTTTTTTTTTTTTTTTTTATCTCCAACGCTTTTTTTTTTTTTTTTTTAATAATTACTGATATATACTGCTTATTATGATATATACTGACTGGACTGGTCAATTATATTTTTATGAAATCTTAAATTCAGTTGAGAAAATAATCAATTAACGCAGTTGGGGTATAACCTAGTGCAGTGGTGTCCAAACTGGGTACCACAAGAAGAAGAAAAAAAAGTTATTTCACCCCAATTTTTTATTACTTTACTCTTACGAAGATAAATGTAGTAATTTATAGTACTTTATAGTACATTAAACTATCTTTAATTTGATTTATATATATGGTTTATGAAATACAGTTTTTCACAAGCCAAAAGTTTTGTCCGAACAACTAGAAATCATAATCGTATTAATTTATTTTGGAAAAATATCATGAAAACTATTACTCCTTAGAAGATAAACTACTTTATAGCACATTAATCTAGCTTCAATTTAAGTGCTAAAAGAAATCTGTCTAATGGTTTCAGAGATAAAGATTTCTCATTATAAATTTACTAATTATTGATTTTTCAGTATATATAATTCATGAAATGATGCTTTTTTAGAAAAATATATCTTCTTTGAATCTAAACAGCTCTACTTGGACTCACATTTTAGCAAATGTACTATACTTTAAATTATGTTCTATTAGGTTTGCTAGTGTTGTAAGTACTTTAAATGATATGAATCTCCGAATGAATTTTTTTTTTTAATATTTTGAAACAGCCACTATCATGTATTTCCCCTAACTATACTTGGCAGACTCATCAATTTTGACCTGTAATACTACGCAATTTTTATTAAAGTAATCAATGATTAGGGTGAAATAACGTTTTTTCACCGGGCTCTTATACTACATGACCAGGTGTGCCGCAAGCGACTGCCAATTACTCCAAATATTTAAAAAAATATTACAATTAAAACAGCAAATATTTAGTGCTATTCCATTATTTACTGTGCATTTTTTTTTCTTCTTATCCTACATATTTAACTCCTCAAAGGAAATTGTGCCGCAATTGTTTTAGCTCGACAAGCGCGCCGTGAAATTTTAATAGCCTATGATAATTTTTTACTCCAGGAAGGGTGTCGGCGAAAAATGTTTGAATACTATTAATTTTGAGAATTCATAAGTTGAAATATCCTTAGATTGCATAACATCTTTAAAAACTCTATTATGCAGAAATTCCAATCTATTGATTAAAAAAAAAATATATCTTCTATAATTTACAATTGTACATGGGAAGCTGTATACAATGCCTCATTGATTCCGCAATTTAGAGTTTTAAGATGGAGAGCATGTAGCTCTGTCTTTTTTTTAATAATTTATTTATTGTTATTTACAACTATACAAAGCTATAGACAAGTTGGTGTTAGTGATAAAATAACATGATACAAATATGTTTAGAATCTTCCAATTGGTATAACTCCAATAATATTTCTAGAGGAGAAGATCTGAAGGCCATCTTCTTTTCAGACGCTTAGGATGATTATTAGATAATGAAGTAGAAGCCAAGTTAGAAACGAGTAGGTTTGTGTGGTTGGGAAGTTCATCATGGAAGGATTGGTATCTGGACCTGGCTATATCGGAAACATACGAAACATTAAGGTCCTGATGGATGACTTGATTTGTGACGAAGTAAGGAGCATTAAGGATTTTACGAAGGATTTCGAACTGTAAGGATTGGATACGAGAGGAATTCGATGGTTTAGGGGAGCCCCTTTAGCTCTGAGAATAAGTGTCTGAGAAGTTGGTAGACGTTTGATTGGTCAACAAGGAGAAGAAATTAATCTTCACTATTTGCATGAGTTAAGCACAGCTTAGTGGAGGTATGTCCGGATATCCCGCAAAATGCAAGGAACATTATTAAAAGTCAGTCTAGATGGTTATTCATAATATTCATGTGTGATAAGGCAATATCATATTAAAAATTTATATAGTTATATTTTTTTATAAATAATTTATATTTATTAAGTTTTTTTAGTAAATTCCAAATGTCGGTAAAATATTTCAAATCATATTTTTCTTTATTTTTCATTTCAAATTATATTTTTATTTCCGACTTCCCGTTCGTCACAGGCCAGCACCTGTTTCAATAATGAAGACAGAACTAAAAAAGAGACATCGCCCGAGACGTGAAGGAAATGAATGAAGACTGGTTCGACAGTTGTAGGTGAGTGTATTTCCGTCAGGGTCCCAGATCAGGAATAGTCTTGACCAGGTGGCCGCATCATCTCTTCCAGCGCAATAAACGGATTACACTATCTTAGACAAATTCGAACCTGGACTCCCGCTGAGCCTATAATCTATATCCTGATTTATGGCTCTTATCGGTACTTTCCTATCCTCTCGTAAACATGGATAAAGTATGAACGCCATTGGCTATGAAAATGTGGGTTAACAAAGGATACATTGCTATCGACAATATTAGCTGTGGGTGATATCTCGCAAGATTACAACCTAAAAAAATCTATTTTGGATTTGTTTTTTTAATAACGTTGTATATTACTCAGAAGTTACATTGAAGAAAACATGACGTTTTATTAGCGGATCAATATCTCCGTTTGACCATTTTTCCTTTAGAAATATTCTGCAAATATTAATTTCATATTATACTTTTAAAAAAAAAATTAAAATCTCTTCGAATTTTTTTTTTTATTACATTACAGATGTGATGATCCATCCACTAAACTATGTAATCATGCCATACATATTCTCTTTTCTGAAAAGTCATACATTCACCCAAACTATGATTTAAGTACAGATAATAACTCTGCCGACACCTTTGTTCTAATTGAAATGTTATTTAAATGAACTATTTATGCACTTGTTTGCATATAATGGGTTCATGACTGCATGACGTTTTATGACAGTTGAAGCCTACGTCTTATCTATAAGGTATCTATACAACTCCTACGCACTAGGTTTCGCTAATTAGCGATTTTTCTTTTTCATAGCTCTTGCTGCTATTGAGGATACCAGGAATTTTCCCTGGTTAGAAATAATAACACGTAATATTGTTATTTGAGTAATGTTTTGACAATGGGTATTGCAATGAAGCTGTGAAACATGCTTAATGTCCTAAGGATTGATCCTCAAGATCCGCACAAAATACATAAATAGTAGATATAAAATAAAAATCATTTAACTATACATTTGAAATAACATAATTTTTTTTTAAGTTGGACCATATTATATATAATGTTTTTTAAAATATATTTTATATACATATAAACTTATATTATGCCAGGTAGCATCCGAGGGATGTGAGAGGAAGGTAACTTATGGAGATAAGTTATCATTGTAGGCAGGTATATGTTTGTTTGCTGTGAGGTAGTCCTACGTTAGAAAGAAGAATTTAATATTTCTTTTACTCATAATACATTTTATATTTATTATAATTTTTTTCTTTTTCTTTAAATAATAATTAAAAGTAATTCCTTTTCTCTTAAAACGGCCTGTATCGGAAGAGGTGTTTTGATTGTTAATTTCGTTGTTGATTGATCACTTAAAATTACCATTAAATGATACATACCAATTATATTTTTGTGCTTATTATTTTGTGTTTTATTATTAAATATTAATGTTTTTTTTATTTAGTCTTGTGTCATTGTATCTATACCGATTACTGTTTTCTGAGTTTGATGGAACGCTCTTTAAGCCTGGATCTTTTCCCGGGATCAAGTATCTGTTGATTTTGAAGTAAGGTAATTTGTTACCACGACGGAAATAGGACCCACTAAATTGTCTCTAAAGCCCCGGCAGCTCCTTGATCTATTGGTTTGTCTTGTCCCACCTTCAGAGGTTTGTCGAGGCGGTGGTCCCTTTGAAAATAGGCATAATTTATCCAGACGCTGAGTCAATCGTTTTTGTTTATGTTTGAGATTAAGAAAGGAAGGCATCAGTAAATCAAAAGCTAAAGACTGTGTCAGGAACCAAGATCAATTAGAATCTTCGATAAATCAGAGTCTCAGAAGAAACAATAAAAATGGATCAATAATGTGGTGCATTAAGTAACCACGTTTTGAATCAGAGATTAGGAAGAACACTTCAAATAACTTCCTTTTCTTCTGTTTTTTTTTTTTACCTATTAATGGTACCATTAGATTGTTTTTGGAACAAATGGAGGGATTTGAATGTGAAAATGTCAAGAGTTAAAAGAAAAAGTCAAAGTTAATTCCTCAGGAATATCTATACACAAAAAACACATAGATGTACCATATAAAACCTAGGAAACTTCAGAGACTAATTCTATAATTCAGTTCTAACTCGAATGTTCATAGTTTCTGTCATTTTAAATTATTCGTGGGAAGCTTTAATGCTTGTTTTATTCTCAACTATTCTTTTATCTCTTCCATAGCTCTTTCACGATATCTGATGATAGGTGTAAAAATCAAAGAAGTTATGTACACTAAATTTCTGAGTGTCTTCCCTGATGCACAAGACGGAGCTTCGCAAAGCATTTTTTTGTCTTATATTGCACTAATCATGATAATTTTTAAGAATTAAAGAAATTATATTTTTAGAAGAATTTTAACTACAAAGATTGGCAATGATTTTATCCATTATTCGAAGAAGCTTTAAATTATCCTCTCTGTTTCAGTATTATTTATTTTTACGTTTCATTTATTTTCACTGGTCATTGTATGTTAATGTTACTGCTGTACTACACCATGAGGATTGCCCTGCCCTAGGACATCTACTTATGCAGACAGACCCAGGTGTTGGTAACGCTCTCCCTGCCGATACCAATCTCGACTAATGGGGCAATTTGAGTGGAAACAGCAGTTAACACTTGGCACTCTGACAGCCCTTCTGACTCCTGAGAAAACGTTTCTGCTCTCCAATCTTAGAGTCAGTTGTTATCGCAGATTTATTATATATGTCTTTATAAGTACTTTATGTGATTGGAATAATATCGAAATGTTATTTCCTTGTAAACATGGGATTAGCTCCAAATCATTCGGACAGTAATTATTATAATTTAGTACTGTAAAGATCTGTGAGATATTCTGAGGCGTTTGTCACTGCCCAATATTCGTATTAATTTTTAAATGAAAAATGGTTTATTATTTTGGGACTAGGTGCCGTCAGAATAATTATAAGGCAATTGTAATTTTACAATAACATATATTGGCCAAAAGCTATGTAGCCGCACTTAATTAAAACTTAATAGCTTTAGATAAAGAGGAAAAAATGATAAACTGACTCAATACATAAAAAACAAAACGAAAAGGTAAGTTACAAAGTAGTTGCACTATTATAATATTGGATTAGATTGGTGAAGTAAAAGATAGTTAAATAGTAGGGTTTTACACGAGGGAAATTTTGGTACATGACGTATGCTAGAGGGAATGGAGTTCCAGTGAAAGGCAGCTGGACCTGGTAGTAAGGTATTGGTCTTAGAAATTTATTTGTTCATATTATATATACAATATATTCCTAATATACTATTCCGTCTTCAATATGTAATTTATTGCGCTTGACTTTTTGCTTTTGAGCTTGGCTCTTCACACTATTTTTGAGACTTGAGGGAACCTGAAAACATTGAAAACTCAAATTTGAAATTTTGGAGGATCGGAATATTTTTCTTTACTATATATTCTATACATTGGTGGGTGATAAGAAATTTGAATGACATTTAAGTTAGGAAGGTGCAACGACGAATTTGTAAATCTGTTAAAGGTTCCAAGAAAGTTAAACTGGATGACGTCAGTTAGGTATCAGGAGTTTTTCCTTCTTCGATGTAGAATGTAATCTTCGACTTCGTCTAAATTTCCTCCTAGCGTGGTTTTCCTTATGCAAAGTTAGTTTCTTTTATTTTTCCGGAATCTATCCAATAAGAGACGTAATGCTAAGGATTAATTATAAGAAATACCTTCCGTATCATACCTTCCTCCCTATGCTGTGTTGATTGCTTTAATCCAGATTTCTCTAGAAGGGGTTAATCGTATACCTTGCTCCTTCCTAAGAATTTAGGAAGAGTATAAACCCTCGAAGACCTGAGTCAATAAAGAGCACCTCGCTTTATAGAGTTATTAAATATTATGAATAAAGTACGAAAGGGTTGCTCTGGCAACGGTGCCTATTGTGCGATATCGTTCCTTTGAATTGTTGCCTGTCAATATTGTGTCAGGAACAGCTCCCTTTGAAACAGTTGCTATTTATGATCTCCAAGAGGTTCATTAGCTCCCGCTGGAGAACACTCCAAAAGCCTGGAAATTAAACAGCCTTCCCCTTTATAAATGTTTTTATCGCCCTGAGCGCCACCTGACGCTTGCGAATAATCCCGATCCTAATTATATAATAATCGGAATTAAGTTTAATTAAGCAACAAGTGAGAGCAGTAAATATAGTCAAAAGGTATAAATTAATTAAAACAGTTAAACTCCTAAGTGCCTCTGACATTTAACGCCGGGAAAATGTTTTCCAGAAACTTTCTCTCATTAAGGCTGAAAGCGTTAAATATTTGGAGGGATATTTTGAACGATTAGCTCTTGCGATTTATAAGGAATGGGTTTCCGTTAGTTTAATTTACTAGTCAAATGATTATATACTTGAGTGTGAATAGTTTTTGAAATTGACCTGTTGGATATTTTAATATTTTTTTCTTGATTGCAACAATCCTTATGTGTGAAGATACAACCAGTCAATTAGTCCAAATCAGTTTAAATTATCATGGTTTTCTTCTAAACACATCATTATAAAGAACCAATTTAAAAATTTACTTTATCAAAATCTACAAATTTAAAGTAATGTACAACTTGGACAGTGAAATTTCACATAGTGGCTGGGGGTTACAGAGCCATTGGATGTCTCTGAGATTTTTCAAATGTTGAAATGAGTGAACTTGCCTATGGGTATGATTAATATTGAAGATTATTGTGTAAAGATACGTTGCTATTTTTTACTAGAAAAAAAAGCTTGAAGTTGGTTCGGTGATCTGCAAGGTATAAACTCTAAATTATTTATTAATTAAGGATGGGTGAAAGTAGTATAGGTAAAAATTAAAATTTTTATGCTGCTTTTTACACTCCTATACGATAAATTTCAGCTTACGCAAAATCCACCCTGTAATGTAAAATTATTTTCTACAAGAACGATGCTCTTCAGTCTGTAAAATACCAAAACTAATTCGAATATTATCCCCCTCCCTAGATATATATTTTATACCTGTTTAATATAATATAACATATATTCCCTTGATATAAAGTTATTATGTATTAATTTATTTTTGAAGTAATAAGGAGCATTGAGGAACATAGAAAATATTATGGATTATAGAGGTTTATTTTTTATATAAATAGATAAAAAATATTCTAAACCAATAGAGTTAGCTAATTTTAATGATGGCTACTCATAATTTTTTTTTTCTTATGTATAACCTTAATTTTTATAATATCGATTACGAAGTTCAAACAACCGGAATATACCGACTTACAAGTCATCCCTACGTGACTCGAAGCGGCCCAGAAAGATCCACTGCGTCTAATAAATCAGACTTAGCCACCGAACTGAATGAGAGGGAAACGAGAAAAAAAAAATCCAGTCAGTCTAATGCGGACAAAGGTCTGGAATAAAAAAATAATCAAAGGAACATCTGGCCGGCTGGTTAATACGATTCCTTCCCAAATCCTCGGCTAATGACTTAATACTCGGTATTGTGTTACAGTATTTGAGGAGCGATAGTCTCGTAATCCGGGCCACGCAGGATTTGTGCCGAGGTTATTGGAAGCCCATAAGTCAAAGAGTCAAAGGAGCCAACCGGTGACAGGAACATCTGCTCAGCGGAGTGACAATGGGCCACGTGTTAGGGTAATTGCAGTAATGACCATGGGAGGGCTACGCCCCCTCGGCTGCAACAGTTTGGCCCCATTCTGCCCCTGAATCGGGGCAGATGTTCCGTTGTTGTCCTGGCCTTTGTACGGTCAAGCGGTTCCAGTCAAATAGTGAAATATAGGTGATACCTAACTGCCACGAATTAAGTAATAGAGGAAAATCCAAACAAATGGGGGCGCCGACAGTTGTGTTTTACAATAGGATCTGCTAATATCTCCTCGATCATTAATCCTACTTATCTCGACGCGGGCATATGGTACAGGGGCTGGCGGGGTCGGGGTGTGGATAAGCGAATTGCGGTGATTCATTATCCTAGGTGATGAGAGCTAGGTTGTTTGGAATCAGCTTCATAATCATCATTAATATCAAGTCATGTAACGTAATAAACCCCAACAAAAAGTATTGTGCTGAACTAACTGAATAAATTATTAAAAAAATTAAGGATGTACTTGTTTTGCATTAGATAAAACTCATGAAAATTTCTAATGCAAGGTTAATAATTAAAAGTGTAAGTTGATCTCGAAGTTCACTGCCGATACTCCTTTATCCCTCATGCAAAGAACCTGATCGAAACCTGAATAAGACACAACACAACCTCCCACTCTCGGTTCGATTGCACCCTGTTCGGATGTTAATTTTCTCCTTCGTCATAGCCAGCAACTGTACTCGACCATTGTCACATTAATATTACTACCGTTACGTGTGAGATTAGTTTGATAATATGAAGAGTAATTATTTTGACAAAAATGTATGTAATAGATGTTCTTTTATTTTTTTTATTTTATTATTTTATTGATTTCATTCTGGTGCGATTCTTATTGCTCTACCATTCCTTTTGAGTCATCCATCTCAAAATTTAAAGGGTCATTTTTGATGAATCTATTTCACTTTTAAATATTATTAATTCTTTTATTTTATTTTTGTTTTAGTTCTTCAAAATAGTTTAATAGTTAACTACAATGGAAAGAACATCTTTTTTAATTGATTGGAATAAAATTAAATTTAAAGCCTGAATTCTAAGGGGTTGATTTTCTTAAATAAGCGATTGATTTTTAAAAATAAAAACATAGAATTGTTGCAGCCTACCCTTTCGCCCCGAAGGTGCCCTATCTATCTATCCTCATTACTATTCTCTCCCCCCCCCCTTTCCGCCCCCTTTAATTAAAATACTTTTGTCCTACCATCCCTCTCTTACTTCCGCCCTGCAGACGGAGAGAAAATGACTCGACGTCCTTGAAGAACCTCTCACTGACGGATGAGGAGGAGGTAAAAAAAGAATATAAAGAGAAAAGAAAAATCTCATTGAGTCTTATTTATATTTTCTTTGAGGGAAATACAGCGGGGAGTCAGTGAGCTGCTCGTGACATTGTCGATTACCTCAGCTTGAGCCTTGCTTTTCTTCTAATCTGACAGTGGAAAAGTCCTCCGCAAACGTAGGGTCCTCTTGAAAATACAATGAGCTTTTTAGCTTATTTTCC
The DNA here is from genome assembly GCF_000696795.3 of Halyomorpha halys. Taxonomy (NCBI): domain Eukaryota; kingdom Metazoa; phylum Arthropoda; class Insecta; order Hemiptera; family Pentatomidae; genus Halyomorpha; species Halyomorpha halys. The sequence continues at coordinate 1,474,271 of NW_027106849.1, read as the reverse complement.
CGTTAATCCTGATTTTTTGTTTGTTTTATAAACCACCTATTGTGATTAATTTAATGTAAACCCCAAAAATACAAATTTATATTACATATCTACTTCATTCATGGAATTTATTTTTTTTTCACTTCACCGTTATAAAAAAATAATAGATTATCCAGACCAACAACTTAAATTACTCTTTAAATAATAACATCATGTAAAATCAAAAGTAATATAAAACAAGAGATCCTATTGAGAAGTCGTTCATAGATTTATATACAACCAATAAATATTCTTAACTATACATTTAATACAATTTTATTCTCTTTTAACATTTTAAATTTTTTTTATACATAAATTACCTAAAGTTCAAAATAAAGAACTTTTTCAATTACCGAAGGAAAGTTGTATTCTGTAAAATTGTTTAAATCCGACACAGTTTAAAATAGTTTTTGTCTCTTATTGTTTGGTATAACGCTGCCTTATCTTCTTTATGATGACATATCTGTGTTCTATTCAGACAAGCTAATAATCAGGTTATTTTTTACATTTACCTTCCTATGAAATATTTAGTCTGGAAAATATTTCGGATAACAAACGAGGCTTAGTCCATAAGTTCTGGAGTTTTAAATACGAAATTTTTTAGTTCCAAACGGTAACATCCAAAGCTTTGAAGATTGTATGAGACGACAGAACTTATAGTACAAGAGCCGAGAAGAAAAAAAGGCAGTTATTTCACCCCAATTTTTGATTACTTTGATGAAAACTATGTATAATTACTAGTCAAAACTGATGAGACTACCAAGTATAAGTGGAGGAAATAAAAAATAGTGGCTGTTTCTAAACCTTAAAAATATAAATTTTTCATTCGAATTATTATCGAACCTTAAAAACTAACAACGACACTAGAAAATCTAATAGAACATTATTTAATGAAGAGTAAATTTTCTGAAAGATTAGCCCCAATATCTATGTGACGTACCATATCTGTGACTTATACACATCTATACGTCACATAGTTCCTGAGATATAGATTTCTTAAGACAAATTAACTATCTACTAATCTTCCAGTACATTTTTAAGAAATGTTGCTTTTTAAAAAGCTATATCTCGAGAACTATTGGACGTAAATAGCTCTATTAGGGCTTATATTTTAGCAAATTTACTCATCTTTAAATGATGTTCTCTTAGATTTTCTATTGTTGTCGGTAGTTAAAATAATAGTAAGCGTAGTAAAAATATTAGAGCTCCGAATGAAAAAATAATCATTTTTAACGTTTTGAAACAGCCACCATTTTTTATTTTTCCTACGTAAACTTGGCAGACTCACGAATTTTGACAAGTAATTATACTTAATTTCCATTAAAGTAATAAATAATTGGGGCGAACTAACTTCCTTTTTTCTCCTCTTGGACTCTTGTACTATTAAATACTTCGGATATGCACAAATAATGTGGGTACCAATTTGTTGGTTCCTATGCTTGCTTGAGTTAACCAATTACAAGCCCTATCTCAAAATTAATTTATGAAAAATTTCTTTTGAAGTAACATACTGCTTAGATAAGTATATCCTAAAATTTATTTAAAACTTTGATACAAATAGACTTTTAGGTAAAGAATAAAAAAACTCTTACATAGAATTGCGTTTCCAAGTCAATAATAAAAACCTATTCCAAGTGAAAAGTTACCTTTTCCATTTCAATTCTAACCAAAACTGAAATAATTCATATAAATTATTTTCAATAATTAAAATTTTATAAATTGCTCTTTTAATTATATTGTCCATCACAAAGACACAAGGTAACTCAATTTCTAATGAATCCTATTACTTTTTAAGCTAATATAAAATAAACTACAACATATTACATCTGCAAAATTTCGCATGGCATACACGTTACCACTTAATAAAAAAACAGAGCTAAAACGTAGCATTGTCACCATTCATTTTTGGAAGGATGCTCTATTCATTATGTGGAAGACAATACGTCGTAGCAACATCCTGAAGGCTTCGTGCGTCCTGAATATTCCCGAATACAAAAACAATAATTTGCTAAAAAACGACCCTCTAACAGAATGAATTAATGAGGCAATTCCTGCCCTGAAGCACTCAGGCCCATATCCATCTCTATTCCGAGTCCGTAGCTCTTCAACAGGACACGTGGGGCTAGTTCATCGGGAAGGTTGTAAAATATCTGAGATCATCTTCTGGCCTCGGGGAAATTCCGGGAAACATCTGCGCCTGAGAGTTTCCACGGTGGATCTTTATGGGGCGGCCGTGTATTGGGAATTCAAAAAGACAGGAATAACTCTCCTCACCGGATCTACTTTACGAGAGAGGGTTATTGCGAAATGGTAGACTACCACCTGATGAAATCTAGTATATTTTCAATTGGCTACCACATTCCGTCAATGAAACAAAAACAAATAAAAAACTACCAATCAAACGTTACGTTGTATAAAAAAAGTACTTTGCGGTATTTGTACTTTAGGTTCATTTCCTCTTTCTATTTATTCAGCAACAAGATATCTTTTTCTTCTCCATTTTGCGTCCTATGAAAAGTTATTTTAGTATAGTTTTATTTATTCTAAGTACAATGTGCCCTATGTTTGTTAATGTACAGTGATCACAGCTAAGCCCAACCCAATAATAAATTGCGGAACGAGGCTACTGGAGCACCCGATGCCAGATTTATCGCTGGACACAGTAAAACGTCGCATAGATGGACCGTCAGCATATGATTTAGTACGAGGCTTCATATAATTAGATTTGTTTGGCCAAGGGCTCGACAACACCCTGGACAGAATGTGGCTAGATTAATAGCCCACAGTCCCGGGGCTCAGGGCTAACGATATATCCTACCGCTGGAACCCTTCCACGTTGCATTATGTTCCTGTTATTGTAACCAGTACTTTGTCCCTGTAATCCCAACTTACTGTCATCAACACATTAGCACCCGTTGTTCTCATTGTCGGCCTGTCTGCGGTTTAGGAGATAAATCCTTTCTGGAAGAAATTCTTTGTTCTAGGGTAGGTTTTTGATTTAACCTTATTTTTCATTCATGTTATGATTACCTTCGGTTTTGCTATGCAAAAGTAATTTATGGTCCTAAATAAAAAAAATTGCCTCGTCAAAAAATAAATTACTTTTTTTCAACTAAGGCTTATCATTCCGTTTGTATTCAAATAAAATAAAATAAAAAGTAAAATAAAATATTATGAAAAGAAGATGGTCCAGGTGCGCTCAAAAGAACTCAAATAGTAATATAATTATTTTTTATTAGCCAACGTTTCAATTCACATTGCAGACGCTAAAAAAACAAATAACTAAAATAATACAACAAAATAAGAGAATAGATAATCAATATAAAATTAAACTAAAGTATGGCTAAAAAAGATTTAAAATATGTCAAAATTTGTAAAAAAAAAATGAACAAAGTAAATTAAAGAAAAGAAAAATAATGATGAGAGTTGGAAGCCTACCTTCTACGCCACAACCCCTGATGACGACCTGAAATTCAGGTCGAAACGTCGGCATAAAATAAATAAATATTGTTTTGTTTATTTATGTTGTTCTTTGCTGACCGCACCCCCCAACAAACTTCTCCAATAATAATCCAAGAAAAATAAGATGAAAATATAAATAAAAAAGATTTACAAAAAGTTGTAAGATAATTAATGAAAACAGAAATAATAATAAATAAACAAATATTGAAAAAAGACAGAAATTCAGTACACCTTAAAAGACAGAAAATAAAGTACATAAGAATAAAATAAAGAATAATGATGACCAAAATGAGACACTCACCTTTCTAAATGAAGAAAAGTTACAAAATAAAATAAGGCGGGTGCAAGATATAAACAGGATAGATGAGTATTTGTTAACCAACAATTCCCCCGGTGATTAACAAATACGTTACATTTAAAAACAAAAAAATATAAAATATTATTGAACTAAATATTGAATAAATATTCTCTTAAATTTCCTATTGTTATCTTACTTTAACAGGAACTCAGGAGGCTTAAAATGTTTGTATCCGTTGAACAATCAAATCTGATTTCTTATATTTTTCTTATCTAGTTGTTGCGTTTTATATTAGTCTTTTAAATAGCATTCCGTTTGTATTACCATTATAGTCCAAGGTTTCACAATTATTTTTAACAAATATTTACATGTAAATAACAAAACCAAGATATTAATAGTTCATTCAGTTATAAAAGAATACTCTCAAGAAATATTTAGCGAGTTCCCTCATTTGAAATGTTAATTAACTTATGAATTCGTAACTATTTCAAGGCAAAAATAAAAACTTCAAAGGATAGGAGCTATTTCAGTAAGGAGCTATTGAACAGTAACAACAACTTTGAATTATTCAGCAGAGGGAAAATAATCGATTTAATGCCGCCACCGGAGTTTGGATCGATATGCACTAATTGGTGAGTGTAACGCGATATTCCGGGCTGGCGGATAGGCGGGGTTGGTAAGGGATCTTTATGAATAAAGATGAATCCTCAGGATTAGAATATTAGAATTGGGATTAGTTTATAATGCCACTCCACCTTTTTTGATTCAGAAAATGGTTAAGATTATCAGGCATCTTAAAGGGCTTGTAATTGAGGTATTCTATCTCGGCTTCATCATCCTACAGGAATATGAAGACTCTCTGGTGAATTAGTTGTTGGTTTCTCTTGATTAAGTTGGTGATTCTGTGCTTAATTTCATATCGACAAGTTCAACACACTCATGCCAAAAAATAAAGACAAGAAAAATAAGGCATTGGGACTATCAAATTTTATTAACCGTTGATTAGAGATGGCAAGTTTACATAAGATCTTATCCAACAACATTGTCATTTTACATTAGCATCGGTAATTATCATCAATACACTTTTTTTATTGACAAAAAATTAATTTTTTTTTTTTTTTATCCTTTTTCCTATTTCCGCCTATATACATATATTTTTCTCCTTTTCGCACTAAGCAAAATAACAATTTACCAATTTAACAATTGCATCCAATTCATTGTCCCCCTGTATAAAAAATATAATAAAATAAAACTGATCAAATAGTAATAATGTCCGAAACTTATGAAAGTAATGGAGGACCTCATATTCTGCAGAAATTCTACAGTTCATTTGGGGTATGGTTCGATTCCAAAGAGAGGAAATGTTACATCTATTTAAGTAAGTCGTCGAGTAGGAAGAGACATAAAAGTATTATATATTATAAATATAACTCCTTTGTTAGGTTCTTATAAATTGCAGTATAGTAAACTAGAAAAAAAAAATATTCTTCAAAAAAAGTAGAATTTATTTTTGTAAAAACCATTTCAGGGTAGGTGTTAATCAGCTAAATAAAGCTTAGTTTTGTTTTTCTAAAAATAATGAATTATTCCCTTATTTATTTTATTTATTATTCTCCTAAGAAATAAAGGACTCGCCAATTTGAGAAAAAATATTGGTGTTTAATATATTAATTAAGTAAATGTATCTTATTTAGCAACCGTGTGATGTTGCATTTTGTATCCTCAAAGTACCAATGTTGTATTGCAACATCAAACAAAAACATAATGTGTTTTTTTATACAATTACGTTTCATTCATAAATCTTATAATTTATATTACTCATTCAATGGAAGAACTTGTTATAAGAAATGATTTGGTCCAAGTTCTCTGAAATAGGAGATTCTGTAATCTTAAGGCAATGACTCTTCTCTTATACAAATTCGAAAAAGGCAAATTTTCGCCCCCTCATTCTCGAGCAGTTTTCCCGAGCGATAAGAAACTCAATTAAGATTCAAGTTGAGCTAAACCAGAGCTGAGCGGGAAATCCTCAGGAGACAGCTGTAAGTAAAATATTAATAGAAGGCCGGGAATGGAAGGATTGAAACTTTCGGCTGGTTTCGGCCGAATCGAGCGGAAGAGCTGAATAAAAGACGGAAAGGAATATAAGTCCGAAACTTGGTCGGAATTAGTTTAGCTTCAACTTCTTTGAGCGCCACTGAAACTCGGCCACTCACTCCGTCAAATTTATTTCGTTTCATTGGATATTTCTTAGTTTAACTTACTTCTTAGATTTTATCAATCTTAACTCATTTCGATTGGGACTCAACTTTTATTGAAGGCTGGTTAATCGACGAGCCATTTTTGTTTCAACCTTTAGAGTGCCACTGAACTAAAATTCATTTGACTAATTAACCTGGATTAGTATGTGAGTGAATTATACACAACTCCTGTAAGAAGTATATTTATAATTACAATGCAGGCCATTCTAGGGCTCTTTACTTTCGTATACGCTATCACTACAAATGGATCATCCTTGGAAAGATTGTGTTTATAATTATTGTAGATTTTGAACTATATAAATTTTATTAGAAGAAAATGAGAAATTTTTCCTTATGTTGGTTTTTAACAGATCATTGAAGTAAGGAAAATTCACTCAAAAATAATACTTGGTTTATACATTTTCTCTTGTTATATCATTTCTAAAAAAGTTGCTTTCATTTTTAATAAATATGAAAAAAAATTATTTGCTTGTTTGGGTTAGTAGTTATCAACATTTTATTTATTTACTTCAATAAAATATAAGTAACTGTGCTAATTATTTTCTGTTTCACTGTATTCATGAGTCAGCCCTGTGGATAAATCTCGCGGTCGAGCGTGATTCTGACCAAATCATTTCACAACCGTTGGTCTATTAACAGTATTTCCTTACAAAATATTGCACTCCGGACCATTCATGGGTCGCAGCGATACAGATTAAATTTTATTTAAAATATAAAAAGTTAAATTCGTAAAATTGAATTTTGAATTTTCATTCGTATTGTGTTTATTATATTTGTAATTATAAAGCTTATTAAAAAATCACCTCATTGCACAACTTTTGGTATAGTAATAGTGCTTCCTTACATACTGCACCCCTGACCCTTCCTGGGTTGTAGTGGTACTCATTTAATTACTTAATTAAAGTCTATTAAAAAAAAATACAATATGACAATTCATTTTATGATGATTTGATTATAGTACTATTTACTGAATCACACTAAAATATAGTATTTATCACTGTTAAACAATGTTTTAAAAAATACGTTTTGAGAAGCATTATAAGATTAATAGGATCACTAATGTAATTCACAAATGTCCGCGCAATGGACAAGGACAATGAAACCCAATCTATCCCTGAGAACATGAAGGTTATGACAAGGTGCAAGGAATGAAAGGGTCCATTTAATAAATTGGACACGGGTTGGGGGGGGGGAGCTATTGTAGCCCGCCCCATCTACAAGTGTTTAATGGAGGGGCCACTATTGGCACTCCCCCATAGATCAGGTGGGCTCGCCCAGGTATGGGAGACCATGTGCTCTAATTCCCACAAGCTCAAATGGACTCAGCTATAAAAATAAACTAAGCCCCAAGAGAAAGAGAGAGAGAGAGAGAGCCTAAGCCGTGCTTGTACCGAGGGTCAACGCCATTGTGTTCGCATCCTCCTCTGTTTGGTTATTGAGTCATTGGTTAAACATTCTGTCGGCGGTTTTTGAGTATCCTCTTGGACGATCGTGTCTATAGGCTCGATCGTTAGTGTTGTTTGCCTCAAGACCTTGGAGTGTTGTTGAGATATCGTAGTCCTCCAAGGTACTAATGATTACTTTCACCCAATTCCTGGAAAAATTCTGTAAACACTCAGAAAAAAATATTTGTTAAACAGCTTCTCTTCCATTAAGTAAATTACTGATTTATAATAATGGAGATTTCTATAATAGGTTCATTATCTCTTGTTAGCATTTATGTAATAGATTTGTTTTTTGTTAAGTCTACATTCTGTATCTAATAACAGGCTCAATAAGGCAGCTTGGAGAGATCATGATTAGGGTATATTCATATGACCATGAATAAGACAGTGATTGTAAATCGAGTGACAAAAATAGACAGTGCATAAACAGGATAAATAAAAATTACTTAGATATATTTTTTATTAAGTTGAATTGGAATATCTCAAGAATGAATTAAGCAAGATTAAGGGATGGTTCAACATGGCTGAAAATGGTTCAACATGGTTCAACATGGTTTTCAAAAAACTTTTTAGTGACTAAAATAATTATTAATTTTAGTTATAAAAACTTTAACAAAACAAAAAAAAGTTTTAAATTTTATTTTGTAATCTTTTGTATAAAGAACAATGTATCCTGAAAAGACGCTGGTTGTTATAATTTTATTTATAAAAATCAACATTTGTTTATTCGTATTTTATTGTGCAGCCATTACTTTCATCCGCTTGTGATGGGATTTTTCGCTGAATGCTTTAAATCATTTTTTGGATATCTCTGCTAGTATACCTTTTCCACCGCTATTATATGGCAATCGATTTATCTGTTTCTGAAGTATAAGATGTGCTTGATTTAAAATAACTAACAGAATAATTCTAATTAAAATTATTACTGTCCTATAATTTTATTAGATATGTGGTGGAAAGTGTGTAGGCTGTTGATAATTTAATTTTGAAGATGGAAATTTGAAATTTTGTTAATTAATATATCATACTATTCATCTGTACTGAAAAAAAAACTTATAAATGATTAAGTAAGTTGGTTCATTTCATATTTAAAAATATTTAAAAGTCCCTATATAGGCACAAGTAGGCAATTATCACGTAGAAATGTGGTAAAAGTATAAATTAATTTCATATAATTTTCTTTTGTCTAAATTCATGGGCGTTTGGAGTAAAAGACTAAAATCTATTCCCATAAATTTTTGAATAGCAATAACATTTTAAATTGATCAAAATTTCACTGGGTTAGACTTTTATCCAGTAAAGTTGGGAACTAAAATGAGGATAAAGGTTATAAATGTTGAACGATCTATAAAACTGGAATTTTGTTTTTCAATGAACTGAAGAGAAGTATTTTTTTTATTATTTTAAACAATTTGATCTTATTAGTAAAAACATTACCTTTAAACTATAAAATGAAGTATATGGCCCGTAATTGTTTCTTTTGTTACATTTGTTCTTAAAATTAATAATTGATGTGAATTTTGATTCTAAATATTTAATTAAAAAATTTACATAATTAGGAAAATAAATTTTTAGCAAATGACAGTTTAAATATATAGATATAGTAAATTTGAAAGTGGATTATTATGAAGAAAATGAGATATAACTATTTAAAATTATTGTGTGTACATTTATTTATCATCTTAGTTTAATATTTCATTATGACATTTATTGATGTATTATAGCATTTTTTTTAGTTGTATAATGGAAAAGTGTATTCCGATAAATCTTTAAAAATATATATATATAAAGATGTCCTGTAGTATAAAAGTTTTCATTTGTAAAATTTCTTCCTCTAGGTTATTACTTTTAAACAAAATATGAAGCCTTATAAATTAGACAATATCATCATTTGGTATTAAGAATGCTGATAAATAAATCAAACACTATGTAATTTTTCAGTTATTTTTTCGAAATTTTTCGCAAGTTATATAAGGATTCGAATAATCTTGCCAACTCACCATATCTATACAGATACAATCAGTCACACTGGCATTTCTCTCAGGTCATGACCTATGGGGGGAATGCTTTATAATAAATCGTGAAAAGTCACCGGAGCATGCACGAAAAGAAGCGGTGTTCAAAGAGATAAATAATTTTCTGTCTCTTTGTTGAAACAAATACCTCTTCTTTATTACCTTTCAAGTAAGGGCTAAGATCGTTTGTGCGTAGTAGTTTTTTATGGTTTTCTGATCGCGAATTTCATGTTAACACAATCGGTGACAATCCAACTGAAAAATCTGACCGTATGATTGTTGCTTGATGTCAGGAATACATATTCAGATTTTTCCATTATACGTTAACATGACGGAAAATTGACATTTTCCGGAGATGATAGGTCATAGCTCGGTGGGAAAGCATTTAACGAAGAGAGTGGTGACATTTAGCCAGCTCATTATGCCGCTAATGTCTTCATGCCCTCTCGCTGCCATTGTTCTTTCGTCTCGTCTTTAACCTTTTTAATTTTTTTTCCCGTCGTTCTTAGTTGTAAACATTCATTCCAATAACGCATCTAACATTTTTTTAAAATGAATAATAAAAAAATAGTTTTTTTACTTCTCTCTTAGTTTA
>NW_027106849.1:1453621-1463720 GCF_000696795.3 Halyomorpha halys | reverse complement strand
TGCAACAAATCGATTAGAAGGAAAACCTACTTTTTCCCATTGTTTCGTTCGTACTTTGGTATCTTGTAGGAGTTTAATTTTTTCAATATTCTCCAGAGTCTTCTACTTTTAATAATTTCTCTTCCAATGGGGTCTATCGGAAAATAAAAGGAACTACTTAGGTTACCTTACTTAATGGACGGTAAATAGTTAATAAGCCTTGAAGTATATAAGGAAGGTGCTCTTAAAGGAATTCCTTAAATAATACATAGGGCGGGATATTGGTGTTGAATTTATGCTCTTGATGGTAGTTTTGATGGTTATTGGAGCCGAGTGAGGCACTTGTACTAAATCAGTTTAATAACTTAATCCGGGAAGGGCTCCTTACTGTCTGGTCGTTAGGGGCAGCTGCTGCTACCCGCCTCACCGCGCTGCTGTCCTGTCATTGCATACCCGTCGCTCTGCAGGCGCTATTACTGATGTCTTATTTCTCTTCAAAATTAACATAAGCACCCTGCTTGATTATGAATACTTGCTGTCTAGACGTTAAGAATTAAAAAAAAAAATTAAAAGTGATTTTCTTATTATATTTGTCCATTTTGTTTCATTATCAGGTTATTAAGTTATTAGGAACAAATATTCATATAAAAAAAAATCCTCCCATCTAGACGTATACATATTATTTCTATAATTAATTAATAATTAAGGTTCTGTCCGTATTTACAACAAAACAAAATTGTAATTTTCTCATACCTTGAATGAATATTATTGAATAATATAATTACCATAATTATGTATTCTTGCTTGATTTCTTATCCGCTTGATGACAGTTTGCACATCCCATTGTTCAAACATTTCTAATTCTAGAGCTGAAAAATTTTAATCAGTGCTTGTCTGATATCTTCTTCGTTTTCCGAGTTCACTATATCCCTTACAATGGTTTGCTATGTAATCCGTTTTTTATCGTCCGGTTTATCGTCCGGGTTTCCATTCTCTAGTCGCATACAAAGATGTACCGCCCATCTCGAATATTTTCACACCGATTATAGTTCCAAATATAGTCCGAAGTACTATGCTGAGCGGACTCAAACCTTTCCGCAATCTCTGATGTAGCAAAAAAATTGATTTCCTCTAACATGATCTTGAGAGCAATTTTTTTGTTTTATTCTAAGAAATAAATATAGCTTTCCGGTATACCTAATATGTATATGTATATTGATAGATATGTAGATAATTATTAATATAAAATATTTCAAATAAAAATAATTTAATTAAAATCAAATTAAATCTTTTCTTTGTTAAATTGAGATTAGAATTTAGAGTTACTTTAAAGTATCTCTAATAGTCTGGTTCTGAAAATTATATTGTAACCTACATCTTTAATTGCTAATTAGTGAGAAATTATTTATTCGAATAGACCTATTTCTTTGTAAGGCTTCCATCTCTTTGAACCCACAACCGAACCCCTAACCGCAGCAGTACGGAGGTAGGGGGTACTTTAGACCACCGTGGGTTCCTTACCAACCACAACAGAAGATGAGACGGCACCTACCCCTGGGCACATTATGCTAAAGACGACCTCCTTACAAGGGTAGTTGGTAATTTTACAAGGGGCGGTTATGATGCCCTGGCAACTACTGGCAACCCTTCATCGGTCCATTATATGGGAGCCCCTGTTTCAATTCGCCTTCGGCAAGGCTCAATTTGTGCACCCCCCTCCCGATTCATAAATTCAAATCGCGCGGTCGTACCGTTAATTTATTCGATTGCTAAAATATGTTCTGCCCTCGCCCGGGAGTCGGCTAATTGTGGTCCCTTGTTATAGCGGTTATTTAGATTTCCCGGCTAATTTTATTTCCACCCTTTTGTGTATGTCAATTTCGGATGAGAAGCACTTTAGTGATGAAGCAGTCAGTATCTCCAGCAGGCTATTTATATTACAATAAGTAACATTTTATTAGAGAAAACGGCTTACTCAACTTGTCTCATTTGCGAATTCACATAGATTAAAAAGTTCTATAAATATTAATTTTTAAATATATAGATGAAATGGTTTTCTATACTCATTTCTTGTATCCGGTCTTTGGTGTTAGTTTATATGGTACAAAAATAATAGAGCTATTATCAAAAAAATAATAATAACTTACTTCTGAAAACGTTTTATAAAAAATCACTAATCATACATTTTTAAAATTTTATTTTTGCACATTCATTCAATTGTGTTATGTCTAATTTAGTAAACGTATATTCACCTAAGACGAAATGCAAACAATGTATACATGCTAAGAAGTGCGTATTTATAGGCTGTGCATTTGTTACAAAAAACATGGGCATTTTAAATTGAAATAGTTCTTTCTAAACAAGATAAGAAGACTTTTTTTTTTTTTATATATATCTTGCATATATCATGTTTTATTATTTATTCCATTTTAGAAAAAAATAAATTATGACTAAAATATATTACTGAGAAGTAAATTTTATTATTATATAAATCCGTTTTTCTGTATTATAACTTACTTTATTAGTTTTGATTATATTAATAAATACTATTTTGTTTTTCAGAATATACAGAGAAAGGAAAACTAACACCTAAACATTAAGGTAAGCATAAATATTAAGTAATTTCGCAACTATACTTTTTTTTGTTTAATATTATAATATTAATTATTTATAATAATTTAGTAGTTAATAATAACTATTATTTCCTATCAGGATGGGGATTCCAGGGATTTTTCTTCCCTTTCGTATAATACATTGTATGTTGCCATTATTTTCTGTGTATACCCTGTAAAGAAAAAAAACATTAGTGAAGAGATTATTGAATCGATGTTCACTGAAAATTTATATTAGTGACTAACTGGAAGCTTTTGTTGTTAAATATATTTTTATTATTAATGGTGTAGTGTTAATGCTTAACATCATTCTCAAGTGAATATAAAAAGAATTATGGTTTTCCAATTTTTCTATCACTAATTTGATTTACTAAAACTTACAAGATGTTATGGCAAGTTCTACGTCGGTTCCTGTGAGAAAACAGAATGTCCCACCGACGGCAACCAGTGGCAAGTAGAGTGTGAGGACAGCTACCGAAAGCCTCACAAGCCTCTCCATGTCCACCACCAGCATTCTAAAACAAGAATTTTAATATATGTCAATATTCTTGATAAAACTAATTGTCAACAATTTACATTCTAGTATTGAAAATTTCGTGATGCTTTACAATAATATAACGGTACAGCTCAGTTTCTTGGTAGTTCTAGTCAGGGTTAGCAGTTTTCCAAAATAATTTAACACCGTAAATTTTAAATGTTTAATATTACCCTGATATTTATGTGGAACAAAATACGCGAACAGCAGAAGTCCGTTACCAAGATCGTATTTCCCTCTCACTTTTGTTTTTGGAAACAAATGACATGTGAATTAATTGTTTTATTAATGCTTAAAAACCACAAAAATATGGTAAGCTGGAAGAAAATAATTGAGATTTCACAACTGATACTTCTCTAGCAATTACTCTCTGACTCAATTAAAAAAAAAATCATTATAAACGAGCCTAGACATTGCAAAAAGATTTTTTTCTTCTAAATTTATCTCCACTTTTAGAATTTCTGCATAGAAAATAATCCTACATACCGAATTCCAGCTCATTCGATACAAAGGATGAGATGTCCGATCAGTAGCAGGAGAAACATTTGCAAAAATATGTAACAGACATTTCCGAAACCTTTAAATCTTTGTTCTGTGGCTTAGAAAATAGATCTAAATTGCCTTCTCATCCACTCTACTCAGATACAGAGATGTATGAGACATCCCCTAAAACCACTAAACCGTGATCTAGGGATTATGAAACTGATATAAAATACCATCAGTGATGACTTTCGGTACGATGACTTTCGATAATACGACAAAAAACGACTATTTATGTCGATGTTAATGGCAACGGGAAACGACGGCTATAAAATGACTGTTTTGTCTATTTACACACAATCTGCTATAGGAAAATTAATTTATGTTATGTCTTGTAACAGACATAACATTCGATGCTTTGTTGAGGTTATATTGTTAGGTGTGTTTGTTATACGGTCAATATGATTAACAGTAAAATCAAAAATGGACGTCCAGATGGTAAGGTTAAGAAGGATGGATTACAGGGGAAATTCTGAGATCTGATCATTCAAAATTTTTTCCAAAACCTTACCATTTGAACGTCCATATTTAATTTTACTATCAATTCGATTCACCGTATACCTTTAACAACGTAATATATCTAAGCAACATTGTTTACTAACTATGGCAATGTCATATGAATTGTTTTATGTTAATTGGGATAATTTGTCCAGGTGTTTTTGGGTCATATAATTCAAAACTTTTAGAAGGGTTTGAAAATAACCTCCTTATAAATGATGTAAGTATAATGAATAAATACGTACAAAGGTCTTAAGTACAGTCAGCTATTTGTATTTACAGATCCGCGAGTCCTAAATTTAGTAAATGTATTACATAATCCTGCGTTTTTGTTAACAGTGAAGTTAGGACGTAGTTATATTAATGAAATCCTAAACGTTTTATTACTGTTATAATAAATGTGTGCTCTGTAATGAAGGCCCAAGATGATTTTTTTCGACATGAAGTTTCGGTGGAGTTATTGATTAAATAATTTAATTGATTAAAACAATGCTTTATGTTATCTGTTAGCAGAGAATATAATGTTTTTCTATTTTGGAATATATGTGCTTGAATAGAGAAATCAATAGAAACATATGATTTTTTGGAATATCATAGATTTGTTAATATAGCATCCCATAGCTGAGCGGACTAGGGCGAGAGTGGTTTAGTTTAGAAAGTTTTAGGTTCAAATCACACCTTTTTCACGGTTTCCCTGAGTAATGAATCTTGGAATCTTCTTTGGAAGATTGAGCAAAAAAAAAAAAATGTATATTATAAATGTTTATAGCTAAAATTAACTTATCAGAACTGAAACTATTTTCTAACCTGACAACGTATGCCCCAAAAACATGGAATATGGTGTTGATGAAGTTCATCTTACATATACTGTAACTTTAGTTGACTAAAATAAGTTCACTAATAACTAAGTGAGCTCTAGCAGCTCGATTGGTATTCGATTCGTATTCACTTCTCTTTTCCTTCGCAACATATGTTTGTCAAGCGTGGTAATAAACTTAACCTCTATATTCATCATATCTAATTACTTGTATGATTCTATTCCTAATTAAAAAGAAAAAAGTGATTAAAGCAGGGAAAAAAATTGATAAAAATCCAATCCTCTTCCTAACTATTATACTTTCAAAAATCTATTAAGAAATTGGTTGTTCGACTCTACCGAAAAATTTCGATGTTTCGGTAATTCTATCTACCTTCCATTGGTTATGAAGTGTTTATTCCGTAAAATTTATATACTTGTATAATAATATAATTTGAGTAAGATAATCACGCATACTGTTATAAAGATGAATTGAATAATATATCATTAAAATAATGTTGGCCAATGCTGAACCAATATGAAACCATTTTAAAGGTCGTAGTATGAAGATTTACATCTGATCTCTGTACATAAATTTATATTCTGACATTGAAAGTATAACCTTGCATTCCTTATTCCTCTATTATAATATGTTTATGATTTTATTAAATGAAAGCCAGTTGGTTTATTCTAGTTAGACTAGGTTATATTATCACCTACTCATAGGCCGGATAAAGAGGTTTACGTAAGACCAGATTATTGTTATTAAAATTTTGTAACTATTCGTTTTTATGTGATGACTTAGGATCAATCCAAAGGGAACATTTAACAATAAAGTGGACTGACGGTCAGAAGACTATTTCACGGCCCCACTGTCATTCACTAATATCATTCCACTTCATCATTCTAATAATACTATAATAATAAATATAAATATATATAATAATAAATTACCGTCCCTTAGTGACTCATGTCCACATAGCATACGATCTCGTATTATATAATAATGACAGTCTATAAAGTTTTAAATGTACAGATCAATATAACTCATGGAGAGTAATGTAATATATATTGTGCTTCTTCAGTTATAAGAACATTATATTGTCTAATCAAATTTAATTTTTAAAAATGGAGAAATTGAAGCATGTTCGAAATTATTATAGCACTAAGTGTTTCCTTTTTTTTTTATTACTGTTTTGTAAAAATGAATAATAGTGTATTATTGTTATTTCAAAATCTTTTATAAAGGTCATATCTTATTATAATTTAAAATAAAGTAATATATGTTTTGTTTTTTTATTTCAAGATATTCATTAATCCTTAATGTTTATTACTGGTCACAAATAAATTCATATGAACACAAGACCTCAATGTTCCATATGTCGCAGATCTAGCCCAAACCATATATCAATCCTTCCATTCTAAAGTCCTTTACCACCCAATCACACTAGTTTCTAACCTCGCTTCCTCTTCTATTCCAGAACAGGCACCTGAAAAGAAGAAGGCCTCGAAACCTCGTTATGTAGAAATGTTATTAGAGTTCTACCAATGAGTAGTTTCTCTACATATCTGTGTCATGTCATAATCTAACATCATATTTATTAGCTGTATTTTTATGTCAACACTGTAGTAAATTTTAATAATAAATGAATAAAAAAAGAACAGATTTTCCTTATATTATTTTAATCAATTAAAGTTTTACATAATTTAAAGAATTCATAATATTATTTTAACTAATATTTATATTAATTAACATATTTAAAATTAAAAAATAAAACTGTAAGTTGCTTATATCAATAGTTTTATAACTCATCTTATCAAAATATTAAATGTTAGTTATATTGTATTCACTGACAAGCAATGTTTATTATTATTTGTATATTATATTATTCATAATATATTATTCAATATTCTTCAGTAACGGTCAATCGGAGTGCTTGGATATTGGGAGAGCATGATTGAGTAGGATTGATGGTATTCCATCCGCTCTACATCTCTCCAGAAAATCTCATGCAAGACTTCATACTTAGTTTGTTCTAAGTTTTAGTATGGAGTGGTTTAGAATAGTCTCATCGTCCGTGGACAATGTTATAGTTATTATCGACCAAACCCTTTAACCTCTTTTCTCTTTTTGATACCTCGACCCCAGGTATTTCTCGATGTACAAGCCGAAACACACATGGATCCCCTGAACACATGGACCAACACAACAGCCGAACTACAAGACCCGGAAGGATACAGCATACGTTCCCAAGGCCCAATGTGTCCCCAGCGGTTAGGGTAGATGTAGGTTTTTAATTAGAACCAACGTCCGTCTTTTTTTTGGGACGGTACCTTTTTTATTTTGCTACCCCCCTCCTCCCTATCCGCTCTTCTGTTTTTTTATTTCGGCTCCCGTGAAGCGGAACCTAAGATGTCGGCCGATAATGATCGACTTTACGACTGATCAGGAGATACAGACCGTCGGCAGTCTTCTTCATCTTACAGTTGATCTAAGCAGGTGGTCCAAGACTCCGTATGTTTGGGAGAGGAATTCTAGTAAGTTGGATTTATGATACATGATTTTTTTTTTTTTCAGCTGAACTATTATTCCATGATTTATAGAATATAAATCATGATGTACTTGTAATAAGTATGGAAACACGAAAACAATTAATTATCTAACTGCTGGAATGGAAAAAGCTTAGTGAGCATATATATGGTTTCTGGTGCAAGTCAAATTCAAATTCAAAAACAAACTTTTTATGTAAGCTCTTTTCTTCACTCTTATCGATTTCCTCCTACGACTTTATATTTAAGGTTTTTAATTGTTTTCCTGTAGTTTTTTCTCAAATTCCTTCATAGTTTATATTTATACATTTGTATTACTAATGAAAATTATAGTTAATTATTCCAAAAAAAAAATTAAAGGTACTTGTAATTACACCTTTCAATGAATTTGATTTCATGCGTAATATAAATAAAAGCAGATCTCATAGCAACTATGTACGCTAGGCTACACTAGAAAGAGCTCAGTAGGTTAACATGTGAGGGATGAATGACATACCACAGTTTGTTACAAGTTTGGTATTATTTTTTCGTTTCTTTCCACTATCAATAAATGTGTTTTTTTTAAATTGTTTACTTCTTAAAAGCATTGTTTTTAAAGCATGTAACTTATTTTTTAAAGAAGGTTTGGATATGTGTTTTAGTTGAAATTATACTTCGACAGGCGGATATTTATTCCAGTGTCTATGTGTTATTAATTGTTTAATATTTTTTTTTTTATTAACACATTTTTTAATGTATTTTATGATGATGATTTTAGTAATGGAGTTGCAACAACATTTTAGGCATAACATCTATATAATTTCAGTTTTGTTTTGATAATAAATTTTTGAGCTTAACCGAATAGGCGTTAATGAGATCAAAAAGCTAAGTGGACTGAAGGTATTTCATAGGATGTATTACCAGTGAAAACTCGGATTCTAATTTTTGATGATCAAGCAATACTTCACCTTACGTTATACCTTTTGTATAGAGATATGTAAAATTAAAAATTTATTAATGACGTTGAAATATTTAGAAAAAAAAAAAATTTATTTGTGAATGTTTGAACGATAATTAGCAAATTCCACGCGTTTTCCTTTTTTTTTTACCTTAGTGAGTGTTTTCCCACGTTGTATAAAATCCTACAAGGCGACAGAATCAGAGCCTGTTGAAAAAATACCCGAGGACGAGAATAACCCAGAGGTGATTAGAATGGCTCAAAGGCAGAGGGACCCAGTTCATGCATAAAATGGATTCAATTTCTGAGGGTGGAGCAGGTACCTCCATCTTATTTACAAGCCATTTCGTCTGGTCCTTGCTTCAGGTCTGCTATACCGCAATACCTTGCTCCCTGTCGCCTAAAGGCGTCGGTAACATTTCTTTTAATATGCTATCGATTTTCTTTTTTTTTTGGAGCATAATAATAGCTGTTAGTATATTTTATTTTGTTTTCCTTATTCGTAAGAGAAAAATGCACTAAAAACAAAACATATTACTAAACCTTAAATATTTCGACGAAAAACTATTTTTGTCTTTTTTTTTTTCCTAAATGGAAAAATGTGTATTAGAAGAAGCATTTTGGTTTCAGTCTAAAAGTGTCATATCAGAAAAAATAACTTCAAATAAATAATTAGTCTTGAAACAGATGACTAATGTAAACAAATATTATAATACTTTATAGCCTATTAGCAGCCATCGTAACAACTTGTAGCCCAGATTTGGCCATTTGTAGACTTCTTTGCAGTGAACAGTCACATTATATGAGGGGAAAATATATATATATTTGAAAATAAGAGAAAAACTCTTTATGTTCAGTAAAAAAAAAAAATCTTACTTCATTAGATTAGTTTGGAAAGTAGATCCTTATATTTCTCTTATCAAGGTTCATACTTTAAATGTGTATAAGTTTTATTACCTAATGAATTAATGTTATACCTACTCAATATTCGATGTGGAATAGTCGATAGAATAATATGTAATTATTATTAATTATTACATGCTTCATGAGATAACAAGTATGGAAACGTCAGAGAACTTTAAACAACAAGTTAAAACTACAAAACTAAATAGTATTAGTTTGTACTTCATTATGAAACAAGACCCGGATCTTCTAAAAAATGTGTTTTTTAAATTACATTACAGGAACTTTTTAAGTAGGGTAGTTCTAATACAACACCAAACCTATTTCAGATTCAAACTGTACACATTTATCACTCTACTTAAGTGTATAACTTATATGTTTTCCGATCTTGTGCAACTTACGACTTAAAAGTTGAACATAGAGACTGATAATCAATTTTTTTTCTTTCTAGATTCTAAACCGAGTAAGAATTTCCTGAGGGAGATAACTATTAGATAAGGGATTCAATCCTCTGTTGTTTTTTTTAAATTTATTATTAACTATTTTTAACTACTCTACTAATCCTAACTATTAAAAATATGGAGT
Organism: Halyomorpha halys; assembly: GCF_000696795.3. Taxonomy (NCBI): domain Eukaryota; kingdom Metazoa; phylum Arthropoda; class Insecta; order Hemiptera; family Pentatomidae; genus Halyomorpha; species Halyomorpha halys. The sequence goes on along the minus strand of NW_027106849.1, from coordinate 1,453,785 downwards.
AATTTAGAAAATTAACAGTTGTCAGTTTGATAAGACTATATTTTCATGACTTAGAAGTAATGACGTCACATTCAATATTCTTCAGTAACGGTCAATCGGAGTGCTTGGATATTGGGAGAGCATGATTGAGTAGGATTGATGGTATTCCATCCGCTCTACATCTC
>NW_027106849.1:1447897-1452976 GCF_000696795.3 Halyomorpha halys | reverse complement strand
ATTTAGAAAATTAACAGTTGTCAGTTTGATAAGACTATATTTGCATGACTTAGAAGTAATGACGTCACCAAATAAGGCTGAATCAATTTTTACTTGTTCCAAAAGTGAGAAAAAGTAACTGAAAGCTTAAAAAAAAAAAAAAAAAAAAAATACTCTGTGTAGAGCTGTTGGGAAGTGGTGATTAGTGGGGGCTAATGGTGCCGAAGAGCCGAAGGAGGCGACAAAAAAATGCGCACTGCCATATGAGAGACCTCAAGACAAAGCTGTACAAACACCGCTGGCAGTTGTTGCCCTCGAAAAGAACAAACACAAACAGCGCCGCCCGTCAAGAAACACCGTCCTGTATCCAAGGCTCTGTCTTGTCAACCAGTGGGCGGGCTTCACTTCGTTAGCGGTCGATTCATTGACTTGCCAATTGACAGATATTTATATTTCCATCATTAGAGGCCGGATAAATATTTACTTATTGACTCCTGGCGGTGCTACTTTCATATCTCCCGTATGTAAATACCTTTGCCCCACTTCGGGCAGGTCGTCACCACGTGGGCAGTCCATCTAGCGAGTCCCACCTTATGGAAACGGTAACGTCTTAATTGGACATGCGTAAATAATGCTATCCGGTCTGTTTCTATATTGCAGAAAATATTATAAATGTCAGTTTTTTCTCATATTTCGATTTACTACATGGCTGTCTTATGTTAAATGAATATGGCGCTCTATGAATGTTTCTTAAAAACAAATTATCAACTCAGTTCTATGCTATCTAGTCAAAAAATTACAATTCTAGTAAAATGAAAAATATATTTTTTTTCATATATTTATCCTATAAATTCTAATGTTATCATTTGGGTTTTCTAAATACTCTGTAGGAATCAGGGATGTTCTCAGGACTTAGTAATTGAGACCAAATTTTAGCATCTATCTGTAGAGGGGGAAAGTGTTTTTTGGTTTATGCAGAATTCAATAACAACCAACTCATAATGGCAAGTCACATTCTATATACATATTATTGTAAGTTTGAAGTAATAAATTACGACTTTCATTATTTAAGGAGTTATTAATTAAATAATGAGAATGAAAACTGTGGAATACAGCAATGACAATTTTCTCAGGGCATCCGTCCTTTCAGATGACTCAATACTTGTTGAAGAAGTTAAATAAGTTTTTATCTTTGTTGGTAATATTGATTTTTTTGTTTTATCTTCGTTTATGACTCATTTTGGTGGAATTTTTTTCAATGCAATACATTTAGCAAATTTATTTTTTCATTATGATTAAGATATTGTGTGTTAGGTGAAAAATATGAGTTTATTGCAAACTAATTTATTGTTGTATTTTACTGCGTGTTCCTATTGTATAATAATAAAGATGAATCTTTAGGTCTTTATTATCTAAGCAACAGTGTTCATACTTGAAATTAAAAAAACACGTTCACAATTATTATAAACATAAACATTCAATTTTTTTAGATAACAAAAAAAAACAGAAGTTCTTCATTATTAATTAATTGTTAGTAATTGATCATATGGATAGAGGTTTCAAATGGGTTTGCCACTAAAACAAATGTAAAATAATAAAACATTAAATGAATTATAAATAAAAATTGATTTAAAAGAAATATACAAGAGAAATAAAAATGTTGATAATAATTTCGACAGTGGCAAACCCATTTCAAACACTCTCATTGCTAACGTCAACTATTGTCGCTGAAGACGTTAATAATCTTGCCACCACAGTATGAATAAATGTTTTGTGCTATAAATTTAAAAATTTAATTGTTAACTTGGTTGTTTTTTTTTTCTTCACTTGTAGAAATTTAAAGGAAATATTTTTATTTACCATTATAATCAGTTACTTTAAAAACAAGAAATTATTAAAGATATTTTTTTGAAAAACTAAGTGTCCGAATAATTATTTTAACAACTGTATTTCCCAGCTTTGAAACTTCATAAAGTCTTGAAACAATAAATGATAAGTGTTAATTCGTTTCCCTCTAGCCTGGCTATGTGCCAAAGAGCCGAAGCATACGACGGCTATGCTTCATCGTTCCCGGACACAAGAGGTGGCGAAGTTTGGAACACTAATGGAGGACACGACACTGTTTATCAAGCTAATGATCTGTTATCCATCCACCTACGGCACCTCCCCTAAGTGGCCCGAGAAATGCGTAGCGGGGCAAACAGAGAAACTTTCCAAGACGAATGGTTCCTTGAGGGGGCAATGTGTACCAACGGCTATCGCGGGGTGTAAATTTCGTGTCATGAAACTTTCTTAAGGCTATTTTCTGCCTCGTTTGTGAAAACGGTTTTCCGATTCTTTTTCTCCATCTTAGACCACTTTTTTATCTTAAAAAAAAAAAAAGAAAAAAAAGGAATTATCACAGTAGTACCATTTTCTCTACGTTTAGTTAGATCTACAAGAGGCTTAAATTTCTTTATTATTATATAAATTTTAGATGCTTAGAAATAGAGTCAATCTATGTAAAATAATCTTTTTATATTCGAGTTTAAGAAATTTTTTTCACCAAAGGAACTGTGGAGTTTTGATTCTACTGAGCAATCAAATAGTCTCTGCCAATACCATCCTCATAAAAACTTAAAATGCCCTCGACTGCATGTAAACCAATTTTATGATAGTATTGAATGTATTCATCCGCAGGATATAAATGGTATTAATTACTATACTATATTTGAAATAAACCGTAATTAATAACTTTACCAAGTATTAATTAAACATTCTCCAATCCGTTCATCAGCCGAAACATTAAATATTTTAAGTTCGATATCCACATTAAAGCTTCACTTTTACATTTGGCCACACCAAAGACCAGTCTGGTCTCAAGTTTTAAATTAAATCAAGTTTGTTTTTATAATAAAAACAATTGTTTTTTAGAAATTTATGTTGGTATAAGTAAGTGTATATTTATAGAAAGATCCCTCATCGCCACAGTGGACAATGTTTTTATAACCAATTTTTTATTTTTTTTTTTATTTTTATCTTTTTTGATTATTATTATGTAATTAAAAAAAAATGTTATAGATTTATGTTTAGATTTCATTTTCTGCAATTTGGGTTCAAGTTCATCTGTATTAAAGATGAACCTTCAACATCACTTATTTTCTAACATTAGACATTGTTATTATAATTGATGGTTTCAACTAAAGGAATGATGTAACGTGTACTGTTAAACTTTCAATTTGTTGAAGTATCTACACTACAAAATACATACCAGTAACGAGACAAGAGATGCCTCTATCCGCGGTATTGTTTTGACCGGGTAGTAGCTTTGTATACAGTAGTAGTCACTTCAAACGCCCGACTGATTAAGCATTTGTAGAACAGCGTTCAGTGGCTGGGTCTGTGATTGGGATCATTTGTCACTTTGAGAGGTAATCGAGCCTCTTCTATTGATCACAGCTTCACTTCTACTCTTAAATGAATAATTATTTTAGAAATCAACTAATTTAGTTCGATAGGAAGACTGAAAGAAAATTATAATATTTATGCGATGATGACTCGGTGTTTTTAATTTCTAATATTTTCATTATATTGTCCCATAAAAATAGAAAAATGTATATTTAATACGGCGAATCCTCTATTTAACAAAAATCGTACAACTAATAAATAAGTTAACAAACTCGGGATTTCGTAATTCTTTAATTTTTAGTTGATTTAACCATAATCCTGGTTATGAATAACGTTATAAAAAATATTCTAGAAAATTATTTCAGAGTAGAAAAGTAGGTTTAGTCATAATTAAAGGAGTTGTCCCCCTTTCCCTAAATAATAATAAAAAAAAAATAGTCAAGATATAAGATTTTATTCACTAAAAAAATGGATTACGAAGGATATTATAATATTGATCTAACGAATAATTATAAAAGGGAATAGCTTTTGTTAAAACGATAATTAAAATTTAGTTTTTTTTTTTTTTTGCAAAAGCTTCATTCTGTATCCTGAATTAACTGTCTGTGGATTAACTGATAATTTGTGATTAACAGCCAAGAATTAGGCCTGGTTGTATCTTACCTTTAGAACATTTACTAATAACGAGTTTGAAAAGGAAAAAGTAGTTAAATTTAGTAATATTGAAAAAGTGGTTAAAACCAGCGTGATTTCATATATTATAAAAAAAAAAAAATAGGAAATTAAATAATCTAAATAGAGCGAGAAAATGTAATTCTACTTCATTATAAGTGCTTAAAAAATATACAAATAAGTTACTTGTTTTTGAAGAAAAAAAACAAACTTGAATTTAACTATTTAAAATAAAACTCATTAAAAAAAAAGTTTTTGAATCGTAAGATAACTTACAAAAAAAATAAAAAACAAATGAACATGGGAATAAATCATTTAAATTCTATACTTTTTTTTTTTTTTTAAATAAATATTCAAATTTTATCCATTATAGTCTCAAAACCTTTTTTTTCTGTTATAAGTACGACGTTTCGGCCAATCCGGCCATCTTCAGGGTCATCTACGTAATACAACTTTGAAACTATATAATTAAAAAAACTCTAACTCCATGCAGGCTATTCTGCCCAGGTCAAAAAATATAAATTTCTAATTAGTCAAATATTCACTTAAAACAAAATCATTTATCATCAGACACTATTTCTTAAAACTTTTATCACAACAATTATTTTTATTATTTTATTCTATACATTGTTTAATGAGGTTGTTTATTTTAATATAAACAGGTTGGTTCTCAAGTTATTGACCGTATCATATTGTTTAATAGTATAAGTACCTAGTAATCTGAAATAGTAATTTTTAATTTGTAGTTGCATTTATAGATAATTTAATTTTTAACATTTTTCTCATAAGAATACTTTTTTTTAGGGGGTTTATCATTGTCTTTTATGCGGATTAGAAATTAAAAATGGCGTCACAATTGTAAAGTATATTGAACATCTTATAAGATTAGAAAATGTAATCTGGATAATAACAATATTTGGAGGTTCCAGAAAAAAATTATTTCCAGGGAATCGTAAATCTTCATAATTAAACAAATTACAATTTAATTAAATTAACTGAATACCTGTTTATAGTATAAATTTTGTGCTTTAAGTAGTTGTT
>NW_027106849.1:1444690-1447847 GCF_000696795.3 Halyomorpha halys | reverse complement strand
TAATTTTTAGTTGATTTAACCATAATCCTGGTTATTCATACGTTATAAAAAATATTCTAGGAAATTATTTCAGAGTAGAAAAGTAGGTTTAGTCATAATTAAAGGAGTTGTCCCCCTTTCCCTAAATTTCTCATATTTCGATTTACTACATGACTGTCTTATGTTAAATGAATATGGGGCTCTATGAATGTTTCTTAAAAAGAAATTATCAACTCAGTTCTATGCTATCTAGTCAAAAAATTACAATTCTAGTAAAATGAAAAATATATTTTTTTTCATATATTTATCCTATAAATTCTAATGTTATCATTTGGGTTTTCTAAATACTCTGTAGGAATCAGGGATGTTCTCAGGACTTAGTAATTGAGACCAAATTTTAGCATCTATCTGTAGAGGGGGAAAGTGTTTTTTGGTTTATGCAGAATTCAATAACAACCAACTCATAATGGCAAGTCACATTCTATATACATATTATTGTAAGTTTGAAGTAATAAATTACGACTTTCATTATTTAAGGAGTTATTAATTAAATAATGAGAATGAAAACTGTGGAATACAGCAATGACAATTTTCTCAGGGCATCCGTCCTTTCAGATGACTCAATACTTGTTGAAGAAGTTAAATAAGTTTTTATCTTTGTTGGTAATATTGATTTTTTTGTTTTATCTTCGTTTATGACTCATTTTGGTGGAATTTTTTTCAATGCAATACATTTAGCAAATTTATTTTTTCATTATGATTAAGATATTGTGTGTTAGGTGAAAAATATGAGTTTATTGCAAACTAATTTATTGTTGTATTTTACTGCGTGTTCCTATTGTATAATAATAAAGATGAATCTTTAGGTCTTTATTATCTAAGCAACAGTGTTCATACTTGAAATTAAAAAAACACGTTCACAATTATTATAAACATAAACATTCAATTTTTTTAGATAACAAAAAAAAACAGAAGTTCTTCATTATTAATTAATTGTTAGTAATTGATCATATGGATAGAGGTTTCAAATGGGTTTGCCACTAAAACAAATGTAAAATAATAAAACATTAAATGAATTATAAATAAAAATTGATTTAAAAGAAATATACAAGAGAAATAAAAATGTTGATAATAATTTCGACAGTGGCAAACCCATTTCAAACACTCTCATTGCTAACGTCAACTATTGTCGCTGAAGACGTTAATAATCTTGCCACCACAGTATGAATAAATGTTTTGTGCTATAAATTTAAAAATTTAATTGTTAACTTGGTTGTTTTTTTTTTCTTCACTTGTAGAAATTTAAAGGAAATATTTTTATTTACCATTATAATCAGTTACTTTAAAAACAAGAAATTATTAAAGATATTTTTTTGAAAAACTAAGTGTCCGAATAATTATTTTAACAACTGTATTTCCCAGCTTTGAAACTTCATAAAGTCTTGAAACAATAAATGATAAGTGTTAATTCGTTTCCCTCTAGCCTGGCTATGTGCCAAAGAGCCGAAGCATACGACGGCTATGCTTCATCGTTCCCGGACACAAGAGGTGGCGAAGTTTGGAACACTAATGGAGGACACGACACTGTTTATCAAGCTAATGATCTGTTATCCATCCACCTACGGCACCTCCCCTAAGTGGCCCGAGAAATGCGTAGCGGGGCAAACAGAGAAACTTTCCAAGACGAATGGTTCCTTGAGGGGGCAATGTGTACCAACGGCTATCGCGGGGTGTAAATTTCGTGTCATGAAACTTTCTTAAGGCTATTTTCTGCCTCGTTTGTGAAAACGGTTTTCCGATTCTTTTTCTCCATCTTAGACCACTTTTTTATCTTAAAAAAAAAAAAAGAAAAAAAAGGAATTATCACAGTAGTACCATTTTCTCTACGTTTAGTTAGATCTACAAGAGGCTTAAATTTCTTTATTATTATATAAATTTTAGATGCTTAGAAATAGAGTCAATCTATGTAAAATAATCTTTTTATATTCGAGTTTAAGAAATTTTTTTCACCAAAGGAACTGTGGAGTTTTGATTCTACTGAGCAATCAAATAGTCTCTGCCAATACCATCCTCATAAAAACTTAAAATGCCCTCGACTGCATGTAAACCAATTTTATGATAGTATTGAATGTATTCATCCGCAGGATATAAATGGTATTAATTACTATACTATATTTGAAATAAACCGTAATTAATAACTTTACCAAGTATTAATTAAACATTCTCCAATCCGTTCATCAGCCGAAACATTAAATATTTTAAGTTCGATATCCACATTAAAGCTTCACTTTTACATTTGGCCACACCAAAGACCAGTCTGGTCTCAAGTTTTAAATTAAATCAAGTTTGTTTTTATAATAAAAACAATTGTTTTTTAGAAATTTATGTTGGTATAAGTAAGTGTATATTTATAGAAAGATCCCTCATCGCCACAGTGGACAATGTTTTTATAACCAATTTTTTATTTTTTTTTTTATTTTTATCTTTTTTGATTATTATTATGTAATTAAAAAAAAATGTTATAGATTTATGTTTAGATTTCATTTTCTGCAATTTGGGTTCAAGTTCATCTGTATTAAAGATGAACCTTCAACATCACTTATTTTCTAACATTAGACATTGTTATTATAATTGATGGTTTCAACTAAAGGAATGATGTAACGTGTACTGTTAAACTTTCAATTTGTTGAAGTATCTACACTACAAAATACATACCAGTAACGAGACAAGAGATGCCTCTATCCGCGGTATTGTTTTGACCGGGTAGTAGCTTTGTATACAGTAGTAGTCACTTCAAACGCCCGACTGATTAAGCATTTGTAGAACAGCGTTCAGTGGCTGGGTCTGTGATTGGGATCATTTGTCACTTTGAGAGGTAATCGAGCCTCTTCTATTGATCACAGCTTCACTTCTACTCTTAAATGAATAATTATTTTAGAAATCAACTAATTTAGTTCGATAGGAAGACTGAAAGAAAATTATAATATTTATGCGATGATGACTCGGTGTTTTTAATTTCTAATATTTTCATTATATTGTCCCATAAAAATAGAAAAATGTATATTTAATACGGCGAATCCTCTATTTAACAAAAATCGTACAACTAATAAATAAGTTAACAAACTCGGGATTTCGTAATTCTTTAATTTTTAGTTGATTTAACCATAATCCTGGTTAT
>NW_027106849.1:1435364-1442838 GCF_000696795.3 Halyomorpha halys | reverse complement strand
TGAATACCTGTTTATAGTATAAATTTTGTGCTTTAAGTAGTTGTTTTATTACTCTTTAAGATCATTTTATTTACTTGAAAATCATCATTAAATCCGATCATCACCAATAAACATTAGTGAACAAACATTTGCCATTTTGTCTACAGAGAATTTCTGAAAATAACATTTTACACAAAAATTTTAACACTAAAGATGAGTGATATATATAATTTAATTTATTCATTATTATATTTTTAACAGATAATAACTGTTTTGTTTTTTCTTTGCCAATTAACTCAAATGATTTTCATATTGAAATATGTCAAGTGTGCAATGACTCTGTTTCACAGGACTTAAAATTAAAAAGCCCCACTCTGTGTATATATGAAAAAAAAAATTATTCTATATGCATATTAATAATTTTTAAATTAAGCGAACACGCAGAGTGTATAAACAAGACTATTTAATTAGCCCTGGCAAACATTTTGAATTTCCACTGGTCGCTGTTGACAAAAACTTGCTTTGAAGGCTCCCTCAGGAATGGTGTGAAGCCCCATCAGGACATTTGCTAACTCCATTTCGTAAACTGATAAAAGTTAAATGTACACCCAATTCAATTTTCACCCTTGTACTGCTTATATTTTCCTACCCTCAAAAACAACCCACGGCTCTCTGGTAAATTTCGCTTCAGCCAAGCCGCTTGTTTTTTAGCATAATATTTTTTCAAATACGTTTTATGATAATAGTAGTATTTTAAAAAGTAATTTCTTATGCCAATGATAACGATGAACATAAGTTAAGTGGATTGTAGTAATAATTTTCAGATGAAAAAAAAAAATTAAATACATGTGTGAATTTAAGTTCATACGGTCTTTCCATTAACTCCCACACCAAATCATTTATCCGGATCTTACTCATCCTTAAAAATAATAATAATACGTAATATCTATGTTCTTGCGATATATATGTAAAATTTATCAAATCGTGTTAGTATTTTACAATAATTCTTTTTAATTATTTATTTACAAGAATAATCAACTAAATTTGAAAGAAAGGGTTTATAAAATTAATAATATTTAAAAAAAACAGAAAAGAATTGAAAATTAGCTCTTATATAAATCATATCATTCAGAAATAATTTATTTCTTGTCGAAAAGCTTGACTTATTTATGTGTAACTAGTAACAAAACATGAACTCTTGGATTGCACTGTCACTGTTTTCTTAAAACATGAATAAACCTCTATGCCACATTTTTATTATTATTTATAATGACTTCATGAATGATGGTTCTCATGAATTCATATCGCTCTTATATCGTCATATAACTCATTAGATGTTAATTACGCCCAAGATCGATATTATCGGCATCGAACCTTCGAGTTCGCTTTAATATTATTAAGCCTTTTATTAGTTTATTTACTTCAATAGTCTCAAAATGCCACTTTAGATTATTTTAAGCTTTGCATATTTATGTTATTTACTATTTAATTTATCTACCATCCGGTTCGGGAATGGTAACCAAACCAATGTTAATTATTGGACAGGGAGAGGAGACCCCGAAGAGGGCTCTAAAGAGGGACGACGATTTGCAGAAGCGGCCGACAGTTGGACGAGGTAATCCCGTGGGCTTAGCCGCTGTGGTATCAGGCCCTCCCAGACCTCTCTCTTCTCTCCCATTAATTCCTCTGTGTCTTCCTCTCTGTGTACATCGGAGTCCACTCGCTCTCTGTTTTCCCTTAACCTATATCCATTGATCTGTCACGGGTGGTCAGACGTATGGTCGATCCTCCGGTCACAGGTAATCTGTGGCAGAAGAAAAACTCATCCTTTCTCATGGAGGTGTATCAGGGAAAAATATTTGTATAGACTAATAAATGAAATAATAGTACACAAACTTCAAATAAATCCAAAAACAAAGTAATTCGAAAGTTTAATTCATTAGTCTAATTTAATATAATATTAAATAAACATTTCTTTAGACAGTGATTTAAAATAAGAATACAAATAATAAAGGTTTTAGTAGCCTTCACAAAGTCAATTATTTTATCTTTTTCTTCTGAAGTAAGTTTTTTTCCAAATAGAAACCGCCCTACACGATCAATCGGAATGACATTCATCATTCAGATGCAAAACTGGCATGACTGACTCGAATCATGAAGACCCCACATTATTAGTACCATTGAATCATACTTGTTAATGAAACATTGATCGGTAATGTAATGATGGATCTTGTGGAAGGTCTCTTATGATTCGTAATAAACAGAAAGCTTGTTGGGCCATTATTTTACCATTTTATTGTGAGAATTAAGTGGAACACACGAGATGACCGAAGAATTCATAGTCTCGCCTACACCTTTTCAGTACCCCTTTTTCTTCAAATTTTGAAAGATCTTATTCCGAAATTTTCTCAGTATTACCCCTATACGTTCAATCTGATAAAATTTTTAAAATAAATTATGGATTGAAAGATATAATTTGTGCTATAAACTTAAGACATCTCTCAAAAAGGTTATAACTGCAAAATCAAACATAAAATGGAGTTTTTACAACAAAATCTTTGTTATGACGTAATATGACCAATGCTAGCAATAAAGGCACTAATGAATCAATTTTTAATCTTTAAATAATACTCTTTGACAGTATATGTGGAAAAGTGTTAATTGTTTCAAAGGTAGGATGGTTTTATTCTTTACACTGGAAAGATCTATGAAATGGCAATCATAATCTTTTTAGAGGGAGGTTATATATTGAAGCACTTTAATTTATTTATTTATTAAAGTGTGTTGCAAAGTGTTCCAACTACTACCGAACATAATTTATAAAGTTATGCACAGTGGATGTATCTGTCTTTATGTCATATAACTACAATTTCAAATAAAAATTGCATACAAATTAACTTTGTAGTCATAATTTTTTATCATGAGAGTTACTGGTCTACCATAATATATAGATAGGATGTGTTGGTTGTTTGATTGTTAGAATGTATGTTTTCGCCGAAAATCTTGCTAAGTCCAACACTTGTATAGCTACTTCTTTTGACTGGTGTCCCAGCATTTCACGGTGACCTCTCTTTGGTCTCCCTAAATTATTAAACTTAAAAAATTAAAAGAAAGCGAGATTAATATTTCATTGCTTTTAGAAAGGAGAATAGAATTATAAGGCGTTTCGGGGTGGAACCAGTGTTGTGCAAAATCCCGCCCTGTCAGTGGATTGTGATTTATGGCTAAGCTATTTACTCCCAGTGCGCTGTTAGTTACTACCGAGTCGCCTTACGGAGCCTAAACGTCACGGCTCAAAATGAAGGATCCGTCACCCTCGGGATATTAGTTTTTATTCATTTTTCTTTAACATAATGGAGAAAAATATTGCACAAAGTCTTTCCTCATTTCCAAGTTGTGAGCCGTTCCTTAGTCACCTTCCCTAATTAAACTGAATCGTTGGGTGAAGAAACTTTTAAACTGTGAATTATATCAGTTTTCTGTTATCGTACCTTCTTCTGCGATGGACATTTTTAAAAACAGTCCCTAGATTTCAATTAAATTTATATACTCCAAAGTATGCTTTTTTCTCAACCGAAATTTTAGTGTTTCATTATGAACTAAAATAAATAACTAAAAAAATTATTAAAATTTACATCTGTATTAAATACATATAAAACTACTAGTAAATATGATGTGAGTTATATTACAATGGCATGTACCGTTTCTGGAGTAAAAGGTTTCGAGATCTTATATTTAGACGTCTAGGAGGATTGTAATGTATTTTAGGAAGCAAGGTAAGAAATAGGTGCGTTTGGGTAGATAGGAAGTTTATATAATATTTCGTGTTAAATGTTTGAGCATTAGCAACAGAAGTTTAAAAGATAAAAAAATATCTAGACGAAGTTACATGTTATAAACTGTCTTGATAACTAAACAACAATAGATAACTGTTTCCTGAACAAAATAGTCGAAACGATAGCAAAATACAAAAATAAAATGAAATTAATGGTTCTTGAATTCCTCTTAAAACTCAATTACACTTTGCAACAGTTATAACTTCCCTCCATCCCCAGAGTCTGAACAAACGATGATTTTATCCCCACATTGCGACCGCTAAGGGTTCAAGTTGAGGCAGGAGGTGTGAGCCGCGGTACAGACCTCCTCCATTATCCACTTATGGATAACAACCACCCCAGCCCCCGAAGGCCATATAATTAAGGACCCTCAGAACTAAGAGATGTACAACTTATATTGACAATAAGTACCCTTTTTGGAATAAGCTGTCTACTGAGAGCTGGTCGACCATCTGACACCAGTTGTGGGCCAGTTAAGTGATAGTGCTTCGTACGAGTAGTTATCTGATGGAACTATTTGAAGGCTGCCTATCCGTCTGTGACATTGAGTCAGTCCCAGGCCATGCCTCTACATAGCCACTCACATAAGATATAAAACCTAAATATATAGTCGAACACTTTAAAAACAACACGATCAATATTTTATTTGTAATTTTCATTTTCAAAATAAAATGGAATAGTATCTGTCGATATGTATCGTTAAAACCTAAAAATCGTGATTACTTCAAAAAATTAATAATAATAATGGACTGAACATGCTGCCTTGTTATACACCGAATTCTATCCTCCCCAATTATACCTATTACAGAACTCTTGATTAAAAAATTATTGAGAAGACTTTTCGTCCAGACCCAACGGTATCTTAATCGCGCTGGTTCCGCTAGAACAAACTCGAAATTAATTCCAAAGAGGACAATTATTAATGACTTCCTGTTTAGCGGCAAGCTCGCCAACTGGCACGGTCGCCATGACACAAGATCATTTCCACAGATATCGGAGCCATTTCAGTTCTGTCTCAAGTACCAGGTGGACCCTCATAGAAACATTTATGTATCTCGTTCCTTATTGGCCCTAGAAGCGTTAACAGAGTGCATGCAGTAGGGAGGGGCATCGGGTACTAAAGATAGAACTAATTTTCTGTGACGGGTAAAATATTTTTAACTATAATAAATAATTTGAAATGTTATAGTAATTACAATGATTTCCAAATTATAAAAGTAAATAAAATTTCTCTTTGTAATTAAATTTTGTATATACTCTAGTACCTAAGTAATGCTTGAAAATCTTGGAAAGGGGCCGTCCAATGGTGGTACTTCAAACATCAATTTAAATTAGACGGCCATCTTCTTTTTAGATGCCTTATCAGGGATTTTTAAGGATAAAGGATTAAGAACTAATGTGTTAGGATGGGTTTTAGAAGTTTGGAATGAAAAGACGCATCTATTTTGGGCCAAATCTGCAATGAAAGGGGTGTTAAGGTCTTTTTGAATGAGTTTATTTGTGACCTAATAAGGAGCATCAAGGGTTTTGGTTCGTAAGGATTGGATACAGGAGGAATTTGAGGGTTTGGCAGAGCCCCAGAGCTCAATTCCGTGTATCCAACGAGATCTGATTAATTTCAATAAAAAGATTTTAAAAAATATTATGTAATACGTTGCATTCCAAAACCTTCAATCTGTTTTCAAATTCTCGATTTATTCTACTTAATTAACAGTTTTGGTACTGCATCATCACAAGATAAAATATAATCTTCCAAAAAAAAATGATATTTTAGGATATCTAAAATTTCACTGCTTCTTCAAAAATCGATTAACCTCGTAATAATCTAATACCAAACTAAATAAATAAAAAAAATGTTGGTTTTGTAATGCGATGACACACATAATATAGATCCCATTAGCTATTATACTTCAATACTGAATGTTCATGTTGGATACATTCCCAATTCCAATTGTGTTGGAATTAGTCAGTGTGGCTTGTTTTAAGATGTTGAACTCACAGATTGTCAGTAAAACATAGATATTACTTGTTATTTTCAGTCAGTGTCAGAGTATCCCAGTCTTTTTTCGGCCTTGACAGCTATTACTAGATGTTCTCATAACAATTTTATAGAATTGCAACGACTAATTTTGTTGACACAGGCGCAGATGTATTTGTCTGAGCACATGTTTATTTCAATATTGACATCGATTTTGATCAAAGTTAAATACAAAATTAGAAAGAACGTGAGAATATTATTACTCGGGTATTAATTAAATCAAATCCAATCCTCTATTTTTTCATTCATATATTTTTAATACGGCATATTCTGTAATTTTTTTTTCTCAAAGGACATGACTAAGTTATTAAAATTTATTAAAAATGGTAATCTTTTCTCTATTGACCACACCTCGGAACAAATTATCCTTGCATTAAATGTTTCCTTTATGTTATAATCAACGCTGGATTTGTTTCCTTTAGCTTATTCTGATTGATTGTAAATTCGTAAACACACCCCTGCTATGTTTATTAACTAATCGATAAACTTAGACATATGTCATCCATCAGCTGCTCTAAGCCCAGCGTGAAGCTTGGAATAGCTCAGTGTTTTGTCCTTACTGTTCTAGGTTCGGCCGAGGCCTACGATAACAACAGTCCTATACAAACAAACTTTTAAAAAACCAGCCAGATAAGGCATTTTTTAGGTTTGCTCTAGTTTTTATCTCCGATCTGTTGTGTACAGTGGAGGAGTACGGCGGTTGAAGTGGCCCTGGTGTTGTAGCACTCAGGGCCAAGTCAACAAACAGCACTCCTCCCAGCCTCCCAGCCTAATCGGCTGATATGTAAATAGGGATCAGTGGAACGATAGGAGGTCTTTAGGGCCATGTCGATTGCTTATTCTTGTCATCTCTGGCTTGTCTTCACCAGGCCTCCTTGCCCAGGATTAGGCTCCTTTGTAACCACTCTCTGAAGATGGTTTTTATTCATAGGAATCTGAACTTTTTTTTCTCTTTTTGGAAAATTTTCTTTTTTTTCTATAAAGAAAGAACTATTCATAAGTTACTTTGACAAACCGTTATTCATGGTTTATTCTATACTGTTAGAAAATTCTTACTCTACACCAATGACAGATTAATAATTTCATGATATTGGAAAAATAATAAAGAGTATTCTACAAAATTTAATAAATCTACTTATAGAAAGTTTGTATTTAATAAATATAATGAGGGGAATTGAAAATCATGTTTTTTTCACCTATCTGCCAGGAGAAAATTTAGAGTGCATGTATTAACTGATAGAAAACTCCTCAATTTCATATTATTTCTGAACCTGAGAGGTAAAAAACACTGTCACATTTCCCTAACATTTTGAACAGAAGTGCGCGTTTTTTTTCCCCGTAAGTATTTAACTCCCTTCACAATTGGTTTAGATCCGAGGCTGGCATACTACAATATGTTAGCCATCTGTGGTTCTTCGAAACAGTAGTGTGGCTCTTTGATAATTTGGTTTTCTTATAAATGCATGTCAGACATTGATGTTTCGCTTTTTGAAGAAGTTATTTTATTTTATTTTTTTTTTAGAAAAATAATTCTTTTAACCAATAATGTTGGAATTATGCTAATAAAAAATTATACTTTGCTGGTACAATCGAGGGTCCAGAAAGAGAAAAATGCACTTAG
>NW_027106849.1:1424929-1434749 GCF_000696795.3 Halyomorpha halys | reverse complement strand
ATATATTAAATTCTGAATTATACATGTTTACTTCACAAAACGTTTAAAAAAGGAATGAAAAATATATAAAAGTTATATTTATTTTAAAATATCCTCCCTTTATATAAAGCCAAAAACAAATTTCCATCCGTGCGAAGGTAAGACAAGGATATAGGGGATATATTCGGATATATGATGATCCGTGTTTCCCCTCCCGCCTGTCAACCGAATACCGACATGTCTGGCCCAACGTATTCACTGCCTTTATTAAATTCCTCGGATACCTATAAGGTGGGCTATTGATTGGAGTAATCATAAACAAATTGCCCTTTATTGGATCACGTCCATGCGGCGGTTTACCCATCTTTTATTATCCTTGGGACATATCCTCTTCTCCAGTATTGTTTTCCTATAATGATTCAGGGGTGAAAATGATGCTATGCAACAAGTAATATAGTAATAATATTTCTTAATAAATTTATTACATATGTTAGCTTAGTACAAGGAGATGTTCAGGGTTTGGGTCACTAAAAACAAAAAAATGTTTTCTACTATTTATTAATTGCCAACGGTTCGACCCACAGTGGAAGTCTTCATCAAGGTTAAAATATAGCGTTGGTAAATCTGATGAAGTATACAAGTTATATATTATAATATATATTTTATATATACTTTATATACAGAATGAACTTAAGCAACGGGCTATTCAGCTCACCTCATTAGCCCAATATGTTTCAGTAATTATTACTGATGATAATTAAATATTCGCAAAAATAATTATCTAGTGTTTTGGTCATTGACACATATCTTGGAAATGGAAAGAACTTGCAATTGAAGGAACGTCGTCAAGAGAAAACGATGTTACGTTTACTTTCTTACTTTCTGTCATGAAATGGAAGTTATAAAAAGCGATAGTACCTTTCGGTAAGCGACGGAACATTAGGAGGAAATATAGTTGTCAGAAAGAAAAGTAGTCGATGGCCTGATGGCACTTAGTGTGGTACGTTTGCGTGCTCCCGATCATTAGGGTTGACAAGGTATGCTATCCTAATTGAGAACTGTATTTACTATTGTTGTAGATTAGGATGTACTGATCATTCAGATGTTTGAAATTTTAAGTAATGTTGATATTTCAATGAGAAAATGTTTTATATCAGAATTCCTACTATGAGATCATTATGTAGAGATATAAATTACGTTTTATTAAATTATTTCAATTAGAGTTTCTTAATTAGTGTATGGATGTATCTTTTAATCATCCCGAGTAAATTTATACCTGTAAGTTCCATAAGTTTGGTAAAAATCGAAAAGGAATGTATTGGAGAGCGATGTGAGACCTGGCAGTGGAGGGTGCTTTCGCGATTTACATATTTTCCAGGAGTTGCTACCTACGGATCCCTTGGGAGAGGAAAAATCTTTCACCGTTCTCTTTCCGAAGACAGATAGCCCAGAGAAACCTTCGATAGCAGACCTATTTCCATTCTGCCTGGGATATATTGGCCACATGCAGTTTCTATTCGGCTAGATTAGTTGCCTTCGGTATTGGAAAAGAGGTCTACTCAGTATTCCTATTTTGCTGCATTATATCACATCTATGCGCTAAAATAATTATAAATGCTCCTTTAGATCTGCTATAATTTAAAAATAATGAATGCATGTATTCAAGTTTTAACATTCAATAAATTAGTTAGTATAATACTGGCATATATGTAAAAAAAAATTATAAAAATGCATTTTCAAGTTTTTATTTATTAGTTAACTGAATAAAAAATTTTTATACTTTTTTTTTCGGAAAAATAAACCTTTTTATAAGTTATTTAAACTAAATTTCGGGCATTTCACTCATTAAAATATTTATGGCTCTACTAATAAAATTTAAAAAATCAACCGTTTTAACAGCAATTTCAAAGAAATAAGTTCAAATTGATTCGTAGTTATTTTAAATATAATTTACTATTAATATTCAGAAACCTAGCTTACAAATATATATATAGAAAGAGAGAAATATTCTGTAAAAGAGTTCTGATTGTTTAAATAAATAAAATTTTATCCATTTTAAAATTTAAAATTATTTATCACTGTATTAGATAAATAATTTTAAACTTTGATTTAATGAATGATTTTTGAAAAATATACTAATCAGGTTATTAAACTTAATCTAAGAATTACTTATTAACAAAATTGTATGATTCCCTAATGTATTAATGTTTCATAGGGTAATTTGATGACTAATTGAAATGACCTGGGTACAATAGTTTGCATAAAGTTTTTTAAAAATTTTTTGGTTCTAAAACTAATACTTGATAATTCATAAAAATTATTGTTATTTGCTTGGAAATGTTGAAGATCATTTATGTAATAACAGCTGTTTGTGAAAGATTGTCCTTGAGGATGGCTGAATAGGCCGAAACGTCGGATTTTAAAGAAATGAAAATGTTTTAAAAATGAAATGGATACATTTTTATTTTTTTAAACAATCAGAACTCTTTTACAGAATATTTTTCTATCAAGTCCTGTATATTAGCAGTTTACACTATGTCTAGTAGCACTGTTCCCTTATCTTTTTTACTACTAAATTATTGATCCTTTTTTTCGGTGAAAGTTGGTGTCTTATCACCACACTCGAAGCATCAAAAAAAGAAAGAGAAAAGAAAATGAAGGTGAGAAAGGTATAGAACGGAACAAGAAGTATAGTAGTCGATAACGAAAATATCATAAGTAAGCAAAGAGTGGTATTCCGAGAAAAAAAATCTCGTTTTTCTTGAAGAAAGCGGTTCCAGCATTAAACTAGAAGCTATATCCTGATTTAAAGTCTTTCAGCCAAACTATTTCAGATTGAGATAGGATCCTGTGCTACCAAAGTGTTTTTTAACTGTTTTTTTCATTTTTTCTTTATGGAAATGTATTCCCAGATTCCTAGCTGTTATCAGGTTATTCAAGGTATATAACAAATAGTAGTCGTTGACATTTCCTAGCTCTGGTGTTGTAGCACAAGGAATGGTAATGCTTATTGGATTGTAACCATTCATTACAATGACGGAGAGAGACCCTATGATTATCAGTCTTTTAAGGTATTTATTGATAATTTTATCTTAATAAGAACTTCGAAAAGGTTTTTTTTTTTTGTTTAGAGTAGCTGTTTACTGCACAGTAATAAAATAAAATTTATCCATTTATGAAAATAATATTTTTATTATTAACATTCATTTACTATTATTTGTAAACAGATCCACAAAAAAAAGTTAATTTTATTTTTTACAATTTTTTTTATTGTCCGATTGGACCTGGTTGGCTTGACATGATTGTTGTAACAGTTGTGTTATTCTACAGTTGATAATTGGGGCATATTCTCGTGCAAGAGGCACACCTTACCATTTTCAATGCTATAACCATGAACTATTATTATTAATCTAGAGAAAAATAATAAAAATATTTATAAAATAATTAGTTAAAAAGAAAAGAACATTATGATAATAATAAAAATAAATCAATGAAGAGTTTATGAGAGAATATCTTGGATCA
This sequence comes from Halyomorpha halys, assembly GCF_000696795.3. NCBI lineage: Eukaryota > Metazoa > Arthropoda > Insecta > Hemiptera > Pentatomidae > Halyomorpha > Halyomorpha halys. The sequence goes on along the minus strand of NW_027106849.1, from coordinate 1,431,248 downwards.
GCCTTAATTAATTAGGACTTCAGTCGCTATGTGGTTGGATTGCCTAAATTGTATGCCGATGATCCTTTAACTGTTGGCAGATGAAAAACAATTTTTAATTATTTCGGTTCCACTTTTCTTTTATTTTGTTTACCGTTGTTGACCACATATCTATTTGACTAAGATTAATTATATATGAAACTCCAATCCTTCGTCTTAGCAATGCAATTTTGAGTCTTATGCGGTATGTACCTACAGAGGCCGTTCATTTAAAGACAGCTAAAAAAGTTTTCTTGTGAAGTTTTTGTTTGAGAGTTAACAGAAAAAAAATATTATAACAAATGATAGAGGGTGACAATTTCTCCTAGAATATACCCATTATTCAACACCATCAAATAATGAAATGCAGATTGGACGACATGCTTAAACTTTATTACTTTTAAAAATGTGTATCTTTTACATACGTAAGTTTTAAATGAACTAATTTGAAAGGCAATATAATTTATTTTACTATTTAGAGAGTTTCTTAAATATTTTTATAAAAACTCATGCGTAACATTTATGAAATTTGTCGAAAAATCGTTATTCATTTCTAGATAATAAAATAAGTCTTGAATAAAAGTAATAAATATTGCGATGTGTATAAATGTAGAGCTCAGAGAAGAAAAAGAAATTATTATCTATTTAAGAAATTATTAAATACCTTAAACTTTGTTAGACTTTAACATTTGAAACATGTCAATTTATTTCTAGAAGTAGTAAACGATAGTTATAACGAATTATTATTGCCAACTGCATCGCCATAGAGCCGGGAACCAACTAACTACGCAGTACAATGTTCGACATGCACGGACTTGTCGAGTCCAAAGTTCAAAGTAGGTATATTATATTAAATAAATTTATTTACTTTCTAACTGAATGGGACAATTGTTAAACATTTATGTACATTTTGTAAATGCGTATATTTAGAAATTAAAAAAATTTATAAGACAGTATAATTTATTGACTATTATATTAATTATTTTAAAAATGATTTGTATATTAAATTGAATTAAAAATTCATTATGTTAAATAATAAACATATTATATTTTAGAAATTTTTTTACTGTATATTTATAAAGTTTAAAATTGTTTAATCATTTCCAGATGCAGTTAAACGTTTGAAGAAATGATAACTATAATAATTATTGCTAATGGTATAAATAGAGAGCTGGGACTAGACAAAACATTATTATTTACTTAAAAAATTAATATATACCTTAAATATCTTAAGTAGTTGACATTTTAAACATCTAAAGTGATTTATAGAAGTATTAAACGACTTGTTATAAGGAATAATTTTCGAGAAGAACGTCGGTCGGTACAGAGCTGTGACTAGACTGAGGCGAAGTATGTACGAACCTGCACGAACCTGTAGAGTCCAAAGTTCAAAGTAGCCTTTTTTGAAATAAATATTTTTTTTTTTCTGACTAAATAGAACAATTATTTATGAATAACTTTATTTAAAAGGCAATACTATTTATTCAAAATTTAATATACATATATCTTATAATTGTAGAGAAAATTTTGTCTTACGTTTAAATATGCACAGAGATACCAGCTACTAAATAATGGACTTGTTCTGGAAGAATTCTACGTGGTTTACATTTTTCCTCCTGCATTTTTTCTCAGACTAACCGTTTTCCCGTAAAATGTTTTTAAAATAGTAAAATGGTAATTCATTTCCCCATAGAAAATTGTTATTTCTGGGAGTTGCGATTAAAGTAAATAAGTTGGTAACCCAACTTTATGGTCATTTATCAAACCTCAATAATTTCTTTATCAAAAGTTTGTGTATTTTTTTCAATTTTTATTTCTCTTGCTATGTTCAAAAAAATTAAATAAGGATTCTTTTTTAGGTAAGAATGTCACAGTTGAAGGTAGATTTTATATTGTGAAAATTTCTGTTTTCACATCACGAATAATTGTTCCTTCTTTTTAAAAGCGAGTTGGATATTTGCATAATGGATAGATACCTTTTTTTTATAATTATTTATTCATAACTACTACAATATGTCTCAATCTTAGGCAGTATGTAATAGTGCAAATAATCACATTCATACCAAAATTATAAAGTTAGTTAACATAATAATAAAAATAAAAAAATGTTTAAATAAGTAAAAATAAAATCTCTATATGTACCTAAAATGAAAGATAAATAAAATGAATACAATCAAACTGTGCATGAAGTAATAAGGAGAAAATAAAATTTGGAACTAATATAACAATAAAATCAAAACTCTAATCACATTTACACTATTGGATAGTTAACTAAACATAATTAATAAAATATGCTTATTTTAAGATCAGCAAATGAATTAAAAATTTAAGTAAGTGCCTGGGTAAGTCAGTTGTTCAATCTTGGATACAACCATTAACATGTCTACTCTTAGCGATCGTTCTTTCTGGGCGATTCCTTAGTTTTTCCTCAGTTTATATTATTTTTAAAATTTGTTGTTCAAGAATAGTAGTTTCCTTCAATTTGAATCATTCTGATATTTATCTCTCAAGGATCCGAATGGAGATTTATTCCAGCTTAAAGCGAGAGCGGACCCTGTGATATTAAGACGAGGCAGCTGGGGCCTCGCTAGCGAACGGTGTTGTGCATGGAAATCGAAACAGACCCAGGCTGTATTCGATCCCGGGCCTCATGGCTCTTACTCACGCGATCCAGCTATTGACTCACTTCGACTGACAACAGCGTCACACTGGCTACAACTTTTACTACATCGCTTTAGATAGCAGTATCTTCAAGGTAACCTTCAGGCATCTCTCGTCATGGTAAATATGAAGTAAATAATTGTCTTTCTCATGAAATGGAATATTTAGGCGTGTCGATTTAAATGTGACGTCATGATAAATTAGAAATATCCTTAAAATTTTGAGATCTTTGCGTTTATAAAAACAGAAATATTAGATAAAAGCAACGGAATGACAAAATGTTTAATTATGAAAAAAACAAAAAAAAAGCAACAAAAAAACAATAAAAACATCATACGTATACTAAAATACTGTGATATATAGTGGAGCTTTAAATCAGAATATCAAAATGTCATATTTTCAAATTTATCTAACCTCTTAGAATTGACTGTTATTAGCGGATTACTGTTTTATATGACATAATTTTTTGGTTTATTTATTTTCTCATTCTCGTTGCTAATTTTGATCGATTGCTCACGAAAAGCTTAGTTTATAAATTTTATGGCTGTTTTCAAACGTTTAATAATAATATTAAATGTTTAGTTATTTATTTACTTTTATAATAAGACTTAATTACAATTTCATAAGTACTGGATACTTTCTGTATAAAAACTTAAAAGTAGAATTTACAAAACTATTATCCTTCCTACCGGTCTTTACGGATGCAAAGCGTGGCCTCTAATATTAAGAGAACAACGCCTTGAGAATGTTTTGAAGATGAAGCATTTCTTAAAATATTTGGACCAAAAAATGATAAGCGAACCGTAGACTTTAGAAGGCTATACAACGCTTTACCGCATCCGAATAATAATTTTGGTACTTTATGACAACTCTGCGTTAGGATTTCCTATTGATGCCAAAAATTATCTGTAAACTTTGTCAAAATAATTGAAAAATTAATTATCTTTTATATTGAAGAATGGTTTCAGGAGTTCAATATTTGAAAACATTAGTAATTCTTTGTGAAAATTCAATTTTTTTTCCTGTCGATACACTGTGAGAAATTTTTCATAACAGGCATTAGGCTAAACCGTTATTTTTAATCTGTGGTTCAAATTTCTAATATCAATAGTAGTTTTGCATTCTCAAACAAGCTTAGTCGATTTCAGATTTTAAATTTTGTTATTTATGTAACTAATATTTTTGCCGCTTGATTATCACGAGGTAAAACTATTTATTTTCCCTAAAACAGTTCAATAACTGAATAGTAAAGACATGTTTTTATCTCGTGATAATCTAGTATTAAAACTGTTTCTTAAAATAATTATAAAAAAGACAGCCATTTTGAAATGCCTCATCGGTTGGAGTAATTCGAACTGTAGATTGAAATTAATGGTTTTAGCTTTTTAATAAAAGCTGATTAATAAGCTGTACACTGATGTTCATACTTGGATTTCACAAAATCTCTCGGAGCTACCTTCTTTTCGATCTTTGAGGAAGGTTTGAAAATTATATTCCAAAATCTGGATTCAGTAAAGGAGAATTTAGATTAAAATGAAAAACGATAAGACTGATGGATTGTGGTACTTTTGTGTGATATTATTGTTTATATATTTTGGAGCTGTGTCCATTTTACTAAATAATATTGTTTTTATTGCTTTGAAACTATCGACAAGGTAGTTTTTTTAATTCATTAATTAAGACAAAAAAAAAAACTGCTGGTGAGACGCAATATGAATAAACCAAGGAGTAGATGAGAACATAATCCTTCCACTTCATTGAAAATAAGATTCTTTAATTTTTAGCTCAGTGTTTGCTTAGTACTATTTTTATCGACGTTTAATGATGGACTAATAGGTCTTGATATTTTTGTTAAGGTTATTTTTTATTCTTTATCTTTTATGATGAATGTTTCACTGTAGAAGAAGGTTCAAAGTAGTTGAGTTTGCACTAAGTGTTATGATTGTTCTCCAATATTTAACATCCACTACCATTCTTTAATCTGACTGGTAATTAATTTTTCAAATATTTTGACAAGGTTTATGAATGATTTTCGGCACCGCTGAGGAACGCCAACAGAGAGTTGTCGTTAAGTCAACAACCGGAATAGCAGAGTAAGACACGGTCGGCGATAGGAGCCGGAGGGAGATGGAGCAAGCAACTTTGATCTGTAGACAGAAGGCCCTGTGTCGAGTCGCTCCGAGGGTAAACATCTCTAATTAGTCGTTCGTCTTTGGTTTGCCCCGCGCAGCTCAGGTGCCTCGGGGCTTCGTCGAGCTCGGCTCTCTTTGTTCAAATTTGTATTGAGGGGAGGGGAAAGTGGGGGGGGGGCTAATAATACAATTAGAAAGCCGCACAATGAGAGGGGCGGGAGGCCAAAACTGCCTCTCTTAATTACAGGAGCAGATCTTCCTCCAACGGAGCATCTTAAATGGTCTATTAGCTGCCGTTTAGTTAGCGCAATTAGTGAGGTCAGTCATTAGTCTGTCTTTGTTGTTCGATGGAATCGCCTGGTCAGCGTCTAACACGCGCTCGGCTACGAGATATTCTAATACACTAGAGAACTAACTGCACTGTCCATTTTGAGGTGCAATAATACTCATTATCCAGATTCCTTATTCCTGCTATTTCTTTGTTATATATTTTTAATGAAACTGATTAAAACGTTGTATTTACATAAAGGGACTTTAATTATACTTAGTAGGGCATAATGAATTTGCTTTATGAAAAAATATTTAATAATAAATGAGTATATAACTTGAAAAGACAAAGATCGTTTTGAGTACGCTTCTTTTGTTGAATCTTTCAGAGCTTTAGTAATATTCAAGAGAAAGTCATTGAGACGTTACAATTATGTGTTGAACATCAATCCTTGTAATTTTCTTTTTAGGGTTAACATTAAGGATTCTACAAGTATTTTATTCTTTCTTTATACTTTTTGCATTCTAATTTAAGAATAAAAACAAAAATAAATAAGATTAATTGTTTTATATTTAATTATATAATTGTTATTAAGGTAACGTACAGAGAATGCTATGTTTAATTGTTAAGATTACAATGTGTATGTTCCCTGTGTAGAAAACTGCAGAAAATCCTAGTTTGAATCTTCGGAACAGTATATCAAAATAATGGTATATCAACACAAATATACTTGACCTGTATAACGAAAAACCCTAACAAACCTGAACAAACTTCTCTCAACACACATTTCAGATAAACAGGACATAGATTTAAATTTGATTATACATCGGAAAATCAACTTAAAGGGAAATTTAAAAGAAATTATCCCTCTAAAAAAATATAAAATCGAGGAATCAACAAAAAATCAGATGTACAAAATTTAAATTCATGTTACTCCTACCTCATGATCACAAAAGACATAATTAACGATACTGTATATAATGTACTAAATAAAAAATAGAAATATCTGACAGAATACTAGTTAAAAAGAATGGTTACATTTTGGAAAAACCAAGACCAACCCGCATTTACCTTCCTCCATTTCACCCATATTGAGTTCTGGAATAAAACTTGAGTTAGTTGTACCACAGCAATGTAGAACACACTGCAATAGACAAATGTATGTAATGTTTTAATTGTAATAGTTACATTTTAATATTTTAATAATTAGTTAAACAAATTGTTTTAAAAACAGTTTTTT